>NW_027124688.1:0-7887 GCF_001457755.1 Trypanosoma equiperdum | reverse complement strand
TTTTTTTTTTTTTTGTGAGGGAAGGGAAAGGGAAGCAATTTTTTCTCCTGCTTCCTATTTTGTTTATTTTGATAAAACGCCTTTTTTTTATTCCAGTGTCTGCTTCGTTCTTTGATTCATCAAATTAATCGGTGGTTGCGAGCATGTAGGCCTTTGGGCACTGCTCCCTCTGCCACCTCTTCTTTCATTTCACCCTGTTGCGTATTTTCTTCTTTACATCCTTTCGCTTTTCTTTTTTTCCCCCCCCCTCTTTATTATTTTTATGGTTTCGTTGTATGCTGCTTCGCCGTCACAATTGCTTAATTGATTGTTTCTGTGTAGAAAACAGTACCTAAGTTCGAAAGCTATCATCCCTTCTAAACCACGATCGCGTCCACACGATCTGCACTGTAAAGCAGCAGGCCGACGGAGAATAAGAAACGAAAAAGCAAAAAATAAAAATAAAAGAGTATTCAGTGAGTGATACAAATAAGAAATGCCGGATTCACCTGAAACTGGAAGAGCACCAATAAACCTCGAGGGTGAACTCTGCATGGAGAGGGTAGTGAACTACACTTGGGAGAACTTGGCCTTTCAGGTGCCCGCGAAGGACAGTGATGGGCGTAAGATAAAAAAAACGCTGATCCACAAGATGAGTGGGACGGCTTTGGGAGGGCGGGTCCTCGCAATCATGGGGCCATCCGGTGCCGGAAAAACTACATTGATGAGCGCCATCACGGGAAAACTGCACGGCACAGAAAAGAACCTTGAAGGATGTTGCTTCCTTAACAATGCGATATTCACAGATCGGTACAGGGCGGTCGTGTCTTTTGTGGCGCAGGATGATATTGTCATGGCCATGGACACACCGTATGAAGCCACTTACTTTGCATGCCGCGTACGTCTCGGGTTGGGGCCTCGCGAATCAGAAGTCCTTGTGAATGAAGTCATTAACCGTCTGCACCTTGTAGAGTGCCAGGACACCGTGTTGGGTATTCCAGGACTTGTAAAGGGTGTGTCGGGTGGTGAACGGAAACGAGCTAATGTGGCCACGGCTCTCGTGGCAAACCCCTGTGTTATTGTGTTGGATGAACCAACCACTGGCCTCGACTCCGTCAACGCCCTTCGCGTGGGTCAGATGCTTCAAGACCTCGCAAAGAAGGAGAAGCGAACTGTTATCGCAACCGTTCACTCACCATCTTCTGAGCTCGTAGAGACATTCGATGACCTATTATTACTCTCTGAGGGTCATGTGGTATATCATGGACCGAGGGAGGAGGCCACAGCATACTTCGCATCTATCGGTCATCAGGTGCCCCCGCGGACAAATCCCTGTGAGTACTTCATGGAACTCCTTCAGCTTCCGAAGGAGGAGTTAGAGGTGTTGTGGCGGGCCTGGGAACTTTATCTGACGACGCCAGCCGCGAGCACGAATCCCTGCCTGTTAAAGGTGTCGGGCCCCATTACGGAGAGAGACCCCTACCTGGAAGACCATCTAAAGAAAAAAGGATCCAGCTGGATTGTCCAACTGGTTGAACTTACGAAACGCTCCTATCGAATGTATCCCCGCCACCCAAGCGCTGTCTTTGTTCGACTCGTGCAGACACTCTTCGTTGGTATTCTGATGGCCCTTTTCTATTTTCGGATTACTTTGGATCAAAATGGCGTGAAGGATCGTCTCGGTGTTCTACATATGGTGTTAATTAATGGCATGTTTTCGTCCGCAATGTACGGCGCCGCCGCTTACCCACCGGAACGTGCTGTGTATCTTCAGGAGCAATCCACCGACTCGTACAATGCGCTGACTTACGTGCTCGCAAAGTTTATCGCTGAGACGGCGTTTCAGGTTGCGTTCCCCACGGCGTTCGCTCTAATCACCTACTTTACGATCGGGTTTTACGCTTCATTTTCCGCCTTTATGGTGCACTGGTTTCTGTTGGTGCAGTTAGCCCTCACAGCGTATGCCTTTGGTCTCGCCTTCGCAACGTTCTTCAAGTCCATCAACACAACCTACGCGCTGCTTCCTGTTGTGTTTCTCCCGCTCATTATAGTAACCGGGTTGTACGCCAACACAGAACGGTTGCACCCCTATTGGTCGTGGTTGATCGTCATTTCTTTCCCTCGTCACGCCTACCTTGGTGTCGTTATCAATGAGTTCAGCAGACTTGAAAAGATTTGTGACCCACCTGACCTTCACTGCCGCTATCCCGATGGTCAATCTGTCATTGAGTTCTTTAATTTTGACAGTTGGAGTTGGTGGAAGTCCATTGTCGTGCTCCTGGCGTATCAAGCTGTGCTTATCATCATCACATTTGTGTCCCTGCTCATTCAGGGGAAGCGAAGCAGAGGACGTTTAGTATTCAGGAAGAATCTTGACTCCCGTAGCGACCCTGCTCAGACCGCTGCTTGCGCTGGTGAAACGGAAGAGGGGAAGTGAGAAACCGATTAACTTACTGGCTAGGAACTTTTTCGTTTGTGTGGAGGTGGCTCGGGGTGTTGATGTGGAAAGAGAGAGGGAAAGACAGTTCGGGAAAAGCTCAAACCCTCGTCCCCCAGTCTTACCATTTTAATTTGTGTGATGCCCATTTCCGTCAGTTGCCCGTGTGATGGAGCGCTGGAAGCTCTCTCGCATGCGGGAGCAAGCAGTTATATATCTCTATATATGTCCATCTACTTGATAAAACGGCCAGGGACTACTGCAGTTCTGCAGTGTGTGGTGTCGGGCACAGCGTGGGGTCTTTGGGCTAAGCTTTAAGTTTCTATTATGGCACAGACAACTGGTAAAACGTGCGGATATATATATATATATGTTAATATATATTAATGTACATAGAAAATACTTCAGGTTGGCTATGGTTGCTGTATTGTTTTATCGTTTCGCTCCGTTTTCGTAATCTTCATTATTACTCTTTGGACAGGGGCTGTGCACCCCGTGAATGAGGAAAGTGCAGTTATACATCCCCACCCCCCTCACACCAAGCAAGATACCGAAAGAACAAATAATTTTTACACGATGACGGAGGTTTGAATGCTGACACTGTTACACCACTTCTTCAGTACCTTTACCACAGTGGTTCCTTTTGGTATGTCTGTTTTCTGCTGTTCATATATTTGTTTCGTTTATGTCTCGCGGAGGTGTATTTAGCGTGCATCTGTTTGACTCATGCGCGTTTCATAGCCTATTTCTTCCTCCAATATTCATCCGCGGCTCACCTGAAGTTTCACCTCATTTTATTCATTTATTTTTTTTTCACTTCAATATCATAACATGTAACATGTTACATTACGTTCTGTATTGTTATTATTAGGACGCTAGTGAAGAGGAGGAGATGGGAAAGAAGTTGTGTGCGTACGGTAATGCATAAAAGAGAGGGGGGAAGGAACGGTTCTTTAAATTTCCCCCCTTTCTTCTTTACTCTGTTCCTATGTGTCAGGCCCCCCTTTTTTTACGTCGTTTACCTACTTGTTTATCTTTATTATCATGTTTCCTTTTCTCAAGGCAGAAAGTTGTAGGAAGAGGGAAGCAAAGGGGGAGGAAAATGGGTGAGGCGCATTTATTAGAAATATGCTTAAAAACTTCACCCATTTAGTATGATTGTTTATTAGTAAACGTTTGTTTCTGAGGTTTGTTGAGTACTAATCATTTATACATCCATCTATTTGATTACTTATTTATTTTGTTTTTCCCCCTTCTCTTCCAAAGTTTGTGCTTGTGAGGAAGCAAAGAAATAAATAGAATTGAGGTTACGGCAACGTGTGTATTTGTCTATGTTTTTACATTTGTTCCCAAAATTTATCACCTCTTTCCCCCATATCATCAGCAGCGCGCTGGTGTTGTGAATTGGTGTGGTGTCACCAAGTAATATAAACTGGTTTGCGTTGCTTCTCCTTCCGGTCGGTCTTCTGTTGTTCGCAAAAAATTAAATAAATAAATGGGGGAATATGTGAGGACACGAGGAGAACGGCACGCAATGCCGTTACGGACGAGATATGCCCCCTGTTTCGTTTTTTTTTATTTTTCGTTCACTTCACTTTTGTGCTTCCAGCATCTTTCCATGCATTACATCTTGATACATGTGCCGACGTAGATACATATGTGCATTCACCAGTGCGTTTGTGTTCCGTCGTTGTTATTCACATTCTGTTTTCATCTGAACTTTTAAAGGGGTGAGAGTGACACTTCTGAAAGTAATAAGTGGTTGTTGTTTTTTTTTTTGTGGGGGGAGGGAATGAGGTCGACATTACCCTCTGCTCGTAGCGAAATTGCTCAGGCGCGCAAGGAGTTTTGGATAGCCCCCAGAGGGCACCTTGCCATCAATCGTCTCAAACCCACGGAGGTTCCGCAGAGTTTGTCCGTAATTGTGGCGACGAGTGTAGATGAGGTTCAACCTGTTGCATTCACTCGGCCTGTTGCATCCTTAGTTCCCAATGATACGAAAAGCACCAGGATACACGGAATTGGGGCAAGAGGGGGCTCGGGGAGGCATGGAGCCATCCCTCCTCTTTTCAAGGCTCAAATATACGTTTGGAAAGACACCACAATCCGGGAAATATTCGAAGAGGTTCTACGGTCGACTCCAGCTGCAGCACTAGTTTTGTTGCCGCCGTCTTCTAGGAAGTCAGGGGAGATTACATCCCATACTAATGATGATGTGAGCCCTGATGTCTCCGCGGAGGACCGGACTCACAAATGCGATAGTTATAAGCTGAATGGTCGCGATGGTACTGAGGACAGGAGGTACGGCGATGAGGCAAATGGCGAACATCCGGCTAAACGCGTGTGCACGGAAGCGCAAAGAGGTAATATGGAAATGGGAACACATAAGGGAGGCACTGCATCATTTTCTGCCGGTCAACATAGTGAAAGCGGCCGTCGGCCTGCCGCACCCGCTGCAAAAGTGTGTGTTTTTCATGTCTACGCAAACGTTGACAGAAGGGTGCAGGTGCAGAGCATGACGGTTCTGCGCACAGATAAGCCCTCCTTTCACACGGGAGATTTCTTAACAATGAAGGAACTCCGTACAACTCGTGGCGCTGAGAGGGGTTGGAGATCAGGTGATTTGCTAGTATTTGCGCCTTCCGTACAGCATTACTGCCCGCCGTAATCTCTATCTAGCAGTTGTGGGGGGAAATTGCTTACAGTTTCACTGATTGAAAGATTGCGACCGAATGGATAAAAACAGTTAATGTGGAATCATTTTTTTAGTGCCACTAAACGGTTGGAAGGTGATCTGAAGAGAGCCTAGGCTGTTTCGGGAGTGCGCACTTGCTTGTTCCTTTGGTAATAGGGAACATTAATGCTTTTCTAAGAAGAATATTGTAATTGTCGTGGACACGTGGCCCTTGGCACCTGCATATACTCTTCCCGACAATGCTCTACGGGGATCGCGTGGTTATTGTTTGATACGACGTAGCCCCTGCTCTACTCGACTTTAAAATGTCTTTCTGCGGAAACGCAGTTGCGTGCACACAGTGTCGTCTCTTCCTTCGTGATGTGCCCTTTTGTTGTCATGGATGTTGTTGATTTCATACCTCTATCACCACTCCCGCTCTTCTACGTTTGAAAGGTAATAGCTACATACATTCTCGTTAGGCGTCTTAACTGTATTAACCAATACTATATACGAGTGTATATATCCTTATATTATATTGCACAATATCCTATATACATATATTGGATTGACGTGCGATTGTCCCAACGCTCCATACCAATGGCTGAGTATGACATTAATTTGGAGGAAGCGCTTGGTGCGGCAATAGAGGCAGCTCGTAAAGCAGGTGGTATCATGTGGGACTTCTACCAGTACCGCCGGGAAACCATTGCAACCATAGCTTCAAAAATGCAAAAAGATGCCTCTGACAGTGTTGATGTGTCGTCAGGCACCGAAGCGGTGAATCCCAGCGTCTCTCAGCTCCTTGACATAAAGGCCAAAACTTCAACCACAGATCTTGTCACATATTACGACAAACTTTGCGATGAAGCGATAATGAATGTTCTTCAGCAATACTCGTCAACGGTTGAAAACCAGAAGCGCGGAGCAGGTTACACTTCGTTTCGCTTCGGTTTTATTACGGAAGAAATATGCCCTGATAAGCAACTGGAAGACGTACCGACTTGGATTGTTGATCCCATTGATGGCACTATGTCGTTTGTGCATGGGTCGTGCGACTGCTGCGTGAGTATTGGACTCACCATAAAGAAGGAAACGGTCCTTGCGGTGATTTATTGCCCGTTCCTCCCCTCTATAAACAAAAACCCCCCAGGACCGACCTCCTCTGGCGTCTACGCTGGTGAGATGTACACTGCCATTCGAGGCCAAGGGGCCTTTCTCAATGGCAGACGCATAGTCGTGCAGACGGACACTACTCAAGATGCGGCTATGGTGGTCTTTGGCTACCCAATGCGTCCCGTGCTATCGGCAGAGGAACGGGAGAAAAATAGCAACGACCTGGAGAAAGCCAGAAAGGAAAAGCACTGCGAAATGTTAGATGCTGCAGCACATATTCGAAAGAAGCTTGCCATGTGTCCAGTCCAGGGACTGCGCAGTTACGGCGCCTGTGCACTCATTTTAGCTTTTGTTGCTTCGGGTCGGATTGACCTCTACATGGAGCCCTCCGGCAAGATATGGGACGTCTGTGCAGGGAACCTTCTGGTCACTGAGGCGGGGGGTGTCGTGAAAAATATATGGGGGGATGAGTTCGAAATGGAGCGGACAACAACAATCATCGCAGGTGCAAACGAGAAGCTCGTGTCTTTTGCCGCAGAAATCTGCAATGAGGTGAGCTATGGAAGATTTTGGCTGTAGATTGGAGCCGGCCCCATAAAGGTTCTTTTGTCATGTATCATCCTCCGTACGAAATCACACCAGCATTAACGAAAGCAAAACGGTTAGATCGTTTGCCGCCATTTCCATTTCTCATATATGTTGCTCTCAATAAACGCTTGCACTCCCATGCTAGGAGGAGAGTGAATACGGTACTAGAAAGACACACCTTCACGAACATCAAGATGACGAACTAGGGAAATCATCAGAAACTACTCGACGATTGAGCAACAAGACAACGAGAAAGATGTCTGCCACCTTAAGTATAGCTTGTCTTTGTCCACAATGAATACAAAGAACAGACTAGACAACATAAGTAGAACACTCAAAACGACAATAATGCTGAGCGTGGCATCTCCATTACTTTTTCGAATCGATTATACCCACAATGTTATAATTCACCGCAAAATGCTCGAGCCAATAGCATTACATTAACAAACGACAAAAATCCTCAAAATGAAGAAAAATGAGGTATTAACGAGTTTCCTCTTGTTGCGCTTCTACCGATATATGTTTGCCGTAATGCTTTAATGAATTCCACCGCGGGAGTTACACGCAGTATCATTATGGACTGCGCTCGCAGGGAGAACCGTGCGATGTGGGCTGCATTCGAGTGTTTTGTTTCTTTCATGTGGTCGGCAAGTTCTGTAATGGGCGGATACATTGCTAGTGCGAAGGGATATAAGTATACATTTGTCATCACTGCCCTAATTCACTTTATTGCTATGTTTGTATTGGTGCCGGCCATATCTGGTGTGCGGCAGTTGGATAGGCGCGGCAAGGTTTTGCGGTAATTGAGTTTGTGTTGTTGGGATGGTTCAGTATTCTGCTGACCATTTGCTGTACGTTTGTGTTTTTGTCGACATAGTTTTTCGTTATGTGTAGTTTGCTGCAGGTTAGGAAGTTGAGTCATCTAGGAGAGCACGCATTTTGCCCGTATGTGGAATTGGTATCTTAATTGAGAATATAACGTCTCCAGTTGTGGGATATATATATATATGTATATATATTCTACATGCATATCTAATTCACAAACAATGCGTCACCTTGAGGTGGCTGTTCACTACGAACTTTGTTACGCTTG
>NW_027124572.1:114568-114899 GCF_001457755.1 Trypanosoma equiperdum | reverse complement strand
CCCCCCGCCTCTAATTCATCGGCTTCTGGAAACGAAAACACATCCCGTTAATGGTCCATATTCTTTCATCTTTTTTGATCCGAACAGCAACCCTGTTCGTGTTGACATTGATGACCGTGTGCCAGTGGATGCGAAGTGTGAGCCCAAGTTTACACGCGTGCCACACCGGTCTTGGTACCCGCTGCTGCTGGAGAAGGCATATGCGAAGTTTGTTGGTGGGTACGCAAAGCTCGACCAGTGCACACCACACGAAACCCTCCATGACCTAACGGGCCGTCCAGTGACACATATCCCTTTTGATGAGAAGCGAGCAGATGGAATCAAAATTGGG
>NW_027124572.1:85684-114558 GCF_001457755.1 Trypanosoma equiperdum | reverse complement strand
GCTCGACCAGTGCACACCACACGAAACCCTCCGTGATCTAACGGGCCGTCCAGTGCTACATATCCCTTTTGATGATCGACTCGCAGATGCAGCGAATACGGGTGACTTCCGATCTGTGAAATTCTGGAAGGGGATTAAAAGGAACCTCGCGGCTGGAGATGTGATCACATGCATAAGCAACCACGAAAGTGTGGACGGCCTTCACTCTCAATGCAGTTACGCTCTCCTTAGTGTAATCGAAACTGTGCATGAATCGAATGATGTCTCTGACATCGTGATCAAATTACACAACTGCTACTACGATAGCCCGACATACGACGGCCCACTGTGTAACGATGATGATAACTGGACCGATGGTTTGAAGAGACTTTGCCATTATAATCCTGAGGAGGATGCACTTTACATACCTGTTCCTGTGTTTCTGCGTAACTTCTCGAGCATGCAGCGCTGTCACATAAACTGTGGCGACCGTCTGACTGCGCCTGGTGAGTGGACTGGGGTAAGCTGTGGAGGAAACCCGAAGTTCACAACTTTCCGGAACAACCCCATCTATCTTGTGGAAAACAAAACCTCCCGTCCCGTTACCATTCTTGCTGAGCTGCGGCATCATGCGCCAGCATACCGTGACCCTGACGATGTAAATCACTATCACCAGTCTGGGCTTGCACTGCTAAAGGCGATAAACACGCGTATGCCTGTGAGTCCGATCTTGACAAGTGTGACACACCGCTTTTTGCATAGGGGCATGATGTTGGATGCACGGGAGGTGTGTGCTCAAATGGAGTTGCCTCCGAGTACCACGTGCTATCTCGTCCCATATACGTTGGGTCGTGAGAACTATGGAAAGTTTCACATATCTGTGTACCCCGGTCTTGGAAAGGTGAATCTTGCCCCTCTTCGAACTGCGGCTCTCTTTGCCTCTCCTGTTGTTATTTCTATGTCGTTGAAAACGGAACTGCGGAACGGTGTGAAGGTTGAGTTTGTTGTGAGCAGAGCATGTGATGCTCATGTTTTGCTTTGTCAGAGACGACCAAAGGTTATTGATGTATGTAAAAGTGATTTACTCGGTGATTTCAGTGTTAACATGGCAGTTTATGATGAAAATGGAATCCTGTTGATGAACACAGGGGAGCCTAGGAATGCGCGGGAGGTTGCGGTTTCCTTCCGAGTTCCCCAGCAAGGTTTGTATTCTGCTGTAATTATGGCTCTTGGCGTGGATCGCCGAGGAAATCATAGAGGATGTCCCTGCCACCTAACGATATTTACGTCGAAAAAAGCGAAAGTGAGACTCCTTGGTACGGTCCCTAATTTTCCCAGGCGTGCAACACCAAGAACCTCTATCCGAAGTCAGTCAGCGGAAATCATGACACCAGTTAGTTTAACACCAAGAGACGGTCCCAAAACTGCAGGTTCGTTTCATTTGCCGTATATTTCCGGTGGACAGTCAACGACAGACTCTCCTTTTGTAATGGGCATAAAATGATTTTTTTTTCCAGCCTCCAGGCAAGTGAAACCATCGTTATCGTTTTTTTTGTTTTTGTGATCGTTTTTTTTTGTTCTGTCGTCTCTTTCGTCATTTTGTGTGGGATCCTCAAAGTATAAGTGCTTTTTTTCCTTTCTTTCGACGGCCTTGTCACGCGGTCGACATCGTATTATCGTAGCGCAAATGCGCGATTAATGTTTTCATTCTTTGTATTGATGCACCCAACGGCGACAAGTATAGTAATATTCTACCACTATTCTTCGCAAACGCACTTTCCCCCCTTTTTTATTTGTAGTGTGTTAAAATGGTAGCAGTTTGCTGACTTGCGTGTGTATGAGGTATATACCTTCATTCTATTTGTTATACTCGCTTTTTTGCTATATTCGTTATATTCTCTGCCATTTTACCTCCTTTACTCTTAGCAAGTGTCCACTTTTCCGTATACTTACTCATTTTTTTACACGTGTTCCTCTCTTTTTTTTTTCTTGAGTGTAATATCTTGCCCTTACATGTTTGTATTTATTTAACCTTTATCACCGCACGCTTCGTTGGCCAGATGATTGTAGTTTGCGCCCTATGATTTTTAGCTTTTTTGTGTGTGCTTTGCGTTCACACTTTTATGCGACGCATTTATTCCGTTGTATCGATCATTTTGTATCGTGTCACTGTAACATCAACAACGGACAATTAAAATGAATTTGTTCACATATTTATCACTCGTCCGGCGCTTTCAAGAACTTTTTTTTAAAAGACAATTTTTACTGCTAGTTTGCATAATTTAATTCTTCCTAAAGGTGGTTCGGCAACTGTAACGGGTCTGATGGGACATAAAATACTTTTTTTTAAAAAAAAGAAAAGGAAGGAAGAAAAAAAAAAAGACAAAAAGAAATGAGGAATGACGCTGCAATAACTGACAGCCTCTCATTTATTTCGTCATTCCTTTTACATGCGCTTGTGTTTATTATTTTCGTATCTTTCTGAAGGGGGAAGAGAGAGAAGGATAATTCGGCATTGGGCATTTGAAGGAAATGACAGGAAGGGTGGTGAAGGGAATTGTTTCGTTTTCATTTTGAAGTAGAGACAATAATCGCAAATAAACGGAATTATTATTATTATTATTTAGTGCTTTGTTTCAAAAATACGGACCTCTTTTTTTTTTTTGTATGTGTGTTTTCTTATTTTGATTTTCCTATTTTTTCTCCTCCTTTTTTTTTTAAAAAAAAGAAACTTTATCTGCCTTGTTTTTTTTAATTCCACAGGAACAGATGCACGTTTTGTTGATGCAACGGCAATTGATGCGGATTTTAAGCATATCAGCACGCTGCCATAGTCCAAAGAGGGAGTAAAACATCATCTAATGTTTTTATTTTGAGTATTTATTTGGTATTCCCTTACACACTATTTTTTTTCGGGTCTATTTCCCTGTCGCCGACCGTTTTTTTTTCCCCCTCTTTCATTCTATTTTTTCCATTTTCATTGTTAGTGAACCAATGATATCAAGATTATTTATACTTTTTGTTGTTATTGAACAAGTGCGAATTGTTTTACTCCAAATCCAATTCCTTCAAGGTGCTTTTTTTAAAAAAATATTATTACTCTTCATGTTAACATTAGAGTTAAATATTTTATTGTTCCCTCTTCTTTTCCCTTGCTGTTTTTTCTTCCTTCTCGTTGGGGAACCAAAACGTGCTGAACAAAAAAAAACAATCAACAAAAGGGAAGGTGTAGGACAATAGGAAAGATTAGAAAGACCAGAGAAAGAAGCCGAATCAGTACGAAGGCCAAGCAGAGAGATTGCAGTAGTTAAATAAGAGAGAAATAAGCAAGAAGAAGGATAACGCGGTTTCATACGTTTATTTTTTGTGTGGTCCTGGCAACACCGGGCTCTTTGTGTTTAAAACAAATTTACTGGTACTTGTGTGACCAAGTGTGTCGAGCCATTAAAACGCACAGGACATTAGACAACTAAGAGAACAAGGAAGAGGTTTAAGTTGAATAAAGAGGGTTATTGTGAGCAGAAAATATCATCACTGTACCGCCGAGATAAATCTAAAAAGAAAAAAAAAAGAGAAATTAACAACCCTTTCCTCCAGAGAAAAAAAACAGAGGAAAAGAAGAGGGCGAAAGAAGAGTCAAAATAAACAATCAAGATATTGGTGGTAGAAAGTGTTTTGAATCATGCAAGGGCAAAACCAAGCAGCAGTGGATGGCACTATGGCCTACACCTTTCAGCACCCACCACAGGGGTTCTTACACGCACAATACAGGGATCCTCACAGCAGTGTAGGCCGTAAGCAATATGCCAATATTATGCATGACCGTCGTGTGTATCGCGGGAATACGTACGCCGCCGTGCCCATGTCAACATATGCGCGAGACGAGGAAGAGCGAGTGGTTCGCGAGGCAAACAGACGTCGCAAGGAACTTCAGCAGCGGGCCACTTCTATAAAGCGTCGTAAAGAACTTGACGCAGCCCAACGGAAACTTGCGACTCCGCCCCCCGTTGTTGGACGGCAGCACATAGAAGTACAAACGGAGGAATTCCTCGAGGAACTGAAGGATGAGGTGGAAGTGGTTCAGCAGGAAACACAAACTGATCCCCTTCTCGACCGCCCTGCGACACCACCGTATGTTCCTGTAAAGTCTGGTCGTGATGCGGAGTCGCAAATTAATGAAGGAGATTTGTTTCACTTCGACGACGCCGTTGACCCGATTCTCGATGTTATGGTTGGAAAGACACTTGAACAAGCGATGTTGGAGGTATTGCAGGAGGAAGAACTGGAACTTCTGCGGCAGCAGCAACTGGAGTTTGAGCAACGACGCAAGGAGGAGTTACTGGAGGCACAGCGACTTGAAGCTCGTGAGAAACGCCTCTTTGAGGAGAAGGAGCGGCGGAAAAAGCAGGAAATCGAGCGCATCAAGCGCGAGAAGGCTACACGTGAGAAGCTCCAGGCCCGTCAGTTTGCCAAGATGTATTTAATGAACCTCGAAAACCGTGTCTTTGCAAGGCTTCAGGATGAGGGCTGGTTTCGTGATCGCGTATTACACGAGGTGGAGTTTGACTTCTTCCCGTGGCTCATGGATCAGGTCGCGGTGGAACTTGAAAAGAAGCAGCGGGCGCGTGTGTTGGTAGACGATCTCATTCGCCAAGTAGTTGCCATACAGTTGAATAGCTGAGATATAAATAAATATAATATATATATATATATATATATATATATATAAGCATATGCATAAATAAAATATGTGTATTTACATGTATTTATTCACTTTTTCTACTGTTGGAGAGGTAAAAGGAGAGTATGCACTGACCAACGGCTAGTGCTGTGGTTAAGCGGCACGATACAATGAAGGGAAGCGAAGGAGGAGCGGGATATCGTCGGCCCGCAACCGGTTAGAGCAGAAATAATGAATGAAAGACACGTGAGAAGGAAAGAGGATGTTAGATGTTAATCTTTTCCTTTAAGCGATTCCATTCTCTCTTCTGCTGCACTCTCTACTTGTACGATGTCAATTTCTCACTCCTTCAACTTTTTAGGCTTGTGAATTTGCTCGCTATTTTTATCATCCTTTTTGTTTTTTTGTGTGTGTTTGTGGTTGTCGCCTTTCTTCCTACAGTCACCGCCCCCCTATTCGCTTCTCTTTCGGATCACGCTCTCCTTCTCGTCATTTGAGCATATGTCACCGCCAGTGTTATTGGCATGTTTCAGAGAGTTAAACCATTTCAAACTTTCTTTTTACTGCAGACGCTGTGTAGAACGGTTAGAGACAAGTTTATGGTTGGAAATGGCGAGAAACTTATTGTTGATCTTCTTACGGTGCTGCTGCTTCCGCAAATAGTTGTTTTACTCGCCGTTTTCACATGAGACTGTTTTGTTTCGTTTTTTGCAATTTTCTCACCAACAGTCGCTGTTGTCGTTGCGTGTGCGAAGTCATTTTTTTTTTTTTTGATTCGTGCCGTGTCGTGTTCGGTCATATTTTCTTTGTGTGTGCTTGTGACGTCTTTTCTTCGTTCCGTCTCATGTAGTTGAAGCTATTGAGGGAACAAGCGAATACGTAAAGCACTCGTGCACAAAGAAATCTTTAAAGGAAAAACGAAAGAGAGAAAAAACACGTGTCAGCTCTTGAGGTAATTCAGAGAGGCTACATGTATATTTATAGCAGTTCTGTCACTACCAAGATTGCCATGCACGTGAAGAAGAAAAAAAAAGGAAACTGAGGGGTACTTGTATATTGAGGGATGATAATTAGGAGGGGGTGAAACATGAGGCAGCACCTTCATGTTTAATATAAGAATTATATATATATATATATATACTCTTATTTAAAAAAAAACTCTTAGCCTCTTCTATTGTGCTCCTCTCACATCTACTCTCCTTCGGTACCTTTACCTTACCCTCGCTTTCTTTTTTCTTTTTTCTTTTCTTTTTTTGTTTGATTTGTTTGATTTGTTTGACTGAGTGTTTTCTATTGGTGGTGTTGTTGTGGCGGTTGTTGTTGTTTGGCACTCTACTGTCGTGCACCGGATGTGTCTCATTCTAGAAAAGAAATCAGTTTTTTTTATTCAATATACATATATGTATATATCTTTTATTTGTCCATTTTATTGTTATTATTATTTTTGGGGGGAGTGTGGGGGGGGAAATGTCATTGTAGAAGCCATCGCTTGTGGTTGCTGGTTTCTTCTTCCTCCACCCCCAGTGCACGATATGTTGATGGTGCTATGAAATTCTCTGTTAGCCGGTTAACGTAATTTTACATCCTCTTCTTCTTCTTTCCCCCTCGGTCGTTTCCGCTACTCGCATTTCATTCCAGTTATATACGCTACGGTTTGAGATACTCAACCGCTTCCTGCATCGCGAACCTGCAAGCGGAAGAAGCAAGCTCGAAAAAGGGAGGTACAAAAGGGTTTGCTTCAAGAACTGTTGTTTTTTTTTTTTTGCTACAAGTTGTTGACCGACACCAAGACACAAAAAAACCGGAGAATCACCGTCTTAGCCGTTCCGAGTTTCAAAAAAGGAAATCAAAAAAAAAAAGGCGGTAGTATGAAGGCGCTTAGTGACGATCCTCTACCTTCTTTCCGATTGGGATCACAGGGGAACTTAGCCGCGGTTCCCACGAAGGGACCATCACCGCGGTTTGAACTTGCACCTATTGTGAATGAACTTCAGCAGCAGATCATATCAGCGGACTGTCAAAGTGATGTCATTGCCATGCTTGGCGCATCCGGACGACTGGTGTTACGTGACACAATGCAAGATGGTCCACCACTAGTGACCTCTGTGCGTAACCCTTACCGCGTGTTTATGAGCCCAGACGGCAACCACACTCTTGTCTCCACCACCGATGGGGAGTTGTGTTACTTTTCTGTACGGAATCGTAAATCAACAGGGCATTTCACTCTCCACAATCGTGGTGCCAGTGGGAATGAGGCTGCGCGAAATAATGTGGCTTCGTGTGTTTGTTGGCTTTCATCTGATGCTGGGTTTATTGGAAGTCCACGCACTTCTATCAGTGGGGCAGAAGGAGTAAGCGGCAGTGGCAGTGGTTGGCAGTTGGGATCAGGAACCGTTTACTGCCTTGTGGGCACAAAGTTGGGTGGTCTTGTGTTTTTAGTGAAAGTGGAGGTACATGGAGACGGGGGTAGTGTGAAGTTAACGTGCTTCCGTTCTCTGCAACTTCCCGACGCCAACCCCCAACAACAAGTTGGGTCTGTTGAGGTCGAACATATAAACTCCTTATGGGTTTTGTTCGTGTCAAGTCCTACAGTTCTCTATCGAGTGGAGGGGCTCATGGATTCTCCAGCAGATTTCTTTGATAGTATCACTGCTTCAACAGGTATGTGGAATATTCGTAGGGTGTCTACTGCGGGGAATGCTTCAGCGTCGGGTGCTGTCGTGTTGTACCGTCCAGGTATTGGGATGCCGGCACAATCGTATGCATGGGCAAGTGTAGCTGGTGTGGTACATGGTTTGCTAAATAGCCGTTCAGATGGAAGTTCTGCTAATAGTGGTGAAGCAGCTCTTGTTGAATTAACCGACGGAGGTTCTGTTGTGAATGAACAGCTTCTTGACTTGGAGCACGTAGTGGTACCCAAAAGTAGTTCCAACGAAAGTGCCGCGATTACGGCGGCGGTGCCTGATCACTCCTTCAGAGGCGAGTCACAATTGCCGGTTGGTGCAACGTTGGTGGACGTTGGACTAACTGCTTTCCATATGTTGTTACTGTATAGGGATAGGTTCATTGTGCTCAACCACCCAGCCGGTCTTTCGTGGCGGGGAGCCTCCTCCACACTGCAGGGGGATTGGCCATACCTTTGTGAAATTGAGGAGCGTATTCGGTTCGATCCATTTCGTTATTCAAAGCGGGAGTCACCCCTACGCGGAATCGTTCGAGACACTGCAGCACGGAAGGTGTACGTCTTTGATGCGAACACTTTCTGGGAGCTTCAGGTAGAACAGGAGCACCGACAGCAGTCGGAACTCTTCCTTGACCGAGCGGTCAACACAAGGGAGAGCTCTCATCTGCGAAACCGCTACTTCAGGGCCGCGTATCAACTATGCAAATACGATAAGACAATGAGAAATAAGGTTCAATTTCTTCGTGGAAGGTTTCTCCTTCAAATAGGTGCTATTCGTCGGGCGATGGATGTTCTTGCGGAATGTGACTTCTTCGAGGACGTTTACCACCTCCTTATGTCCTTTCGGAACAGTAAGGTGTTGCAACTGTACGTAGAGAAACGGTACAAGAACTTGGTCAGGCGTGTCACTGAGGGGAAAGGTGTGCAAATGCAGTTGGCGTGTTTGTTGGCGCTCATTGTAGTGTTGCGGTTGGACACCATTGCACGTAGTGAAAACATAACTGATGCACCTTCCGCAACTGCGGTAGCAGAGACTTTAACATCGGGGTTGACAGCTTTCATTGAAGAGACGTTGGAAGAGCGATTGCCCATGTTTAGTTGTGTTGGTTACGTTAATCTCATCGCACAGCTGTTGGAAGAGCAGTCTCGACCAGAATTAGTACTGAGGTTCGCTGAAAGGATGAACAAGATGCGCTACGTTATCACTTACCATGTATCGCGCGCCAACTATGTAGAGGCAGCAAATGTGCTTGGGGCTCATGCGCGGCGGATCGATATGCGGAGTACCTGGTACAGTCTTGCCCCCATCCTCATGAAGAAGTGTCCTATACAGTTTACCAAAGCGATGCTGCGTGCGGTTAGCCGAGATGCCTATGACATGCCCTATTTGCTTTTGAATGCTGAAAAACTCATCCCAGTTTTCACCCAATATGAACCGCACATGAACGAGGATCCTGACAATCAGGAGCATCAAGTTGTTTTATTTCTCGACAATTGCATCACGAAATTGGGTTGTGATTCTCCTGCCGTCCACAATTACTACCTAAGCCTTGTGGTCAAACACGACACGAAGCGCCTAGATGAATTTCTCCAGTCTTCGCTTTACTATGATATAGGATTTGCCCTGCGGCAGTGCCTCGAGTCGCGCAGATATCGGCAGTGCGTGAGATTGTACAGCCAACTTCACCTTTATGAGGATGCATTGCGAGCAGCATTGGATTGTGCGGAGTTGACACAGGACGAGACGCCAGGTGGCGCCAGCAGTGCCATCGTCGGTAGTGGTGTGAACGAATGTGCTGCGACATCTCTCGTAAGCGGAGCGGATTTGGGATGTAATGAAGGTGAGGAAAGGGATGCATGGTCGAGGTTGAGCGTAGCGCAGGAATTACTTCTATCGCTTCCGGATGATATGCCGTTACCTCGGCGCAAGGCCTTATGGCTCATTGTGGCTCAACATGTTATTCAGAAGAATGACAACCGTGCAGCACTCCGTATTTTAGCTGACTCCTGTGGAGTTTTGAAACTGGAGGATATTCTCGAGGAAATGAACGACGTTAGCGTCATGGAAAACTTCAAAGGGGCTATATGCAAGAGTCTTGAGGTTTATGCATCGTTGACTAAGCAGCTTCGGGAGAAGCAGTTGGAGGCGGGTCGCATGTCCGAGGAACTGAAACGGGAGATTGAACAGCCTCGCAACAGCTTTGGTTACGTAACAGCGAATCAGCGATGTATAATTTGCCGCTCAACTTTGCTTCAGGGGGATGCCCCGTTCTTCATTTACCCCCGCTGTTGCCATGCAGTACACGAGTCTTGCGCGGTGGCAAAATTAGAGAGCATTGGGGGGTTGGAGGCTTTTGTTGTGGACGAAGGACTTCCAAAAAACTTCTTGGACGGCATTAACTCGACACGTGATTTGGCCCAGATGGATTGCGTGATTTGCGGCGAAACTGCAATATTGGAGATTGACATGCCATTATTTACAGAGGACGATTCTTGGTTAGTGTTGTAGCGGCTGACTGTCGCTAAGGCGGTCGCAGCACGCCGTGTTCCACGTTCTCATTATTTTTTACTCATTCCGTTACCTTGCCGTGTGCTGTGGTGCCCGACGTTCACCCGGAAAACTGCAGGTATGCACGCTAGTGAGGGAGTCTACAGTACAAAACAAAAGGAAATTTACCGTTGCTATATAGTAATTAATTCACGACCCCTCTTTGTGTGTGTGTGTGTGTTATTTTTTTTTTTAATGTTATTCTGTGCTACTCGTATAACCTCCGCTATGCCATTTGTTTTCCATATTTGATTCTTGCGTCGATGACGTGAATAAATGTACATTAATTCGCGAGATATATATTCATAGAAGTTGTTGGAATCTTTGAAAAAAAAAAACGACCGCCACGTGGCGTGGGGTGGACTAAAGATATTTCCAACCGACCGGTGCTGCAGTTCATCCGTTTCGCCGAAACGCTTGTCATCTGCTGTGGGTATTACTCACTTGTGATCAAAGAGTAACTGGGAGGAGGCTCACCACGCTGCCGGCACTCTCCTTGTTTTTCGTTTAGCGGTATCTTTATTTATTTTAGATCAACGTTACGGAACTAACAGCGTGTGTGCAATGAAGTTTTGGGTGAAGGCAATAACGGATAAAAACGTGCAAGAGCAACTTCTTGTTGACGCTGAGAGTTTAGATGAGCTCACGAAGGAGCTCAGCAGCTTACTCAACACGTGTGTGACTTCAATATCCGTTTCCGACTTCCAGTCACAAGTAGTGGACAAGATCAACAGTGGTACCGATATTGTGACTGTCAACGTCGGCACATCAACCACCTGTAGTGATAACAATTCAAAGGCGAATACTAACACCAGTCATTTTGAGACAAGTGTAACGAGCACAGGGCATTGGTTATGTAACGATGCAGCCTTGTCGTTGACTGAAGATGACGAGTGGTTGTGTTCAACCGCCAGCACAGCTATTGCGGAAGGAACACCCGTAAGACGTACATTAGTAGCAAATCAGTTGCTCCTGGATGCTACACCGCAAATAGACCGTATTTGCCTTCGCCGTGACCAGTTGGAGTTACTACTTCGGCCGTCCCATAGGGGTGCCTACCACAGTGTTATCACGGGTTGTTTTGCACGCATGCGATGGCGACAGGGATACAGTCTGTACCAAATCGTTCGCCCTGCAAGTGATCAGATGCTCGTATTCGACATGATTCACTATGAGGAAACGCATGGAATGGAGGTAGTTAGCAACGCTCCACCTGTTGCCCAGGAACTTACCACGTGGGGGAAGCGGATGCGTGCTGCCTCTCGTCCCTTCGTGACTGCAGGTTTTATTGAGGCAAAGGTGGGAGATGTAAATTCTGCCCTGCGAACTGCAAGGGGATCCTCTGTGGAGCGCCCGTCGCTACAACCACAAATAATGGTCCCTTCAACTCCCCCTGCTTCCAGCACAGATTCTTACCCAAGACGAGCGCGAAAAACGCTTAATGCGTATAGTCCCTCCCTAGCCTTCTTCAGCTTTGACCGCTTACTGATAAAAACGAACGATACACTCAAACACTCGCAGTTTTGTATTGTGAATGAACCGGAAATGGATTCTTTCAGCGTCGTCATTTTCGCGTCACGGTTTTCCAACACTTATGCGAAGAAACCAAGACGGTCAGACTTTGCGGGGTGTATGATTACCTTAGATAAGAATGCTCGAACCCCCGGAATAGCAAGTGAAAGAGATATTACAGAGAAGGGTTACGAAATGCTTTGCTCTCCGCAGTGGTGGGGGTGCCGTTATATCGCACTGGTTAGACCCCAACCAACCGGAAGTAGTGAACCCTACATTGATAGTAGAGGAATTTGTATGCAGGACTTCACGGTGTTGTCCGGTCGCTTCTTGTCGAGTCTCTTTAATCCACCAACGACAACGTCCCTACCGGTTCCTACTTGGGCAACAGGCGAGGGTCTCTCTGCTAACATTTTGCGTCCCCAACTTGTTGTGCACCACAAAAAGCTTCATGTATTCTACCTTATTAGCATTGTGACATCGTCTCCGGTTCGACGTCCGTGCAGCGTTCGCTTAGGAGCTTGTGAGCCGTTAAATGTTGGTGCTGTGTCAAGCAATGCCAATGCAGACAGCCAAGCTGCTGAAGGTGGTGCTTCTTTGGATGGCTCGTTCGCGAACAGTGGTGCACTACCGCACAGGAACAGATCGAATAGTCCCGCACTTGTGGGTATATGCCAGTATAGTCTAGCACACGCGGTTTGTGAAGGGGATGCGTTTGGACAGTGGCATATTGTGTCAGATGAGGAACCGCTGCTGTCTTGTCAAACTAATATGCCCGTATTTACTGCTGCCTCAGTCCCTGCAGTCGATGCTAAGCGTGAGAAAAGTATTGTTAGCGACAATTCACCAGAAAGTGATCCATTGAACGTGCTGCAATTACTGTGGTATGAAGGGGACGCTTCCGACAGTCAGTCCTCGGCCCCATCCAACCAATCCACATTGTCCTCCGCATCTCGAAGTAATAGCGTGAGTAACCGCCCTCTACTACCGTTTGAGCGATGGGTAAACACGCATGAGGATGCATCACCAGATGCTTGGGAACAGGAACCAAGTTATTCCGCTGTACGCATAAATACGGAACTAATGAAATCCGGCGTTTGTTCCCTGTCATTATGTGAGCACGAGGGGATGGTACTTGCTGCCTCCGTCAACCGAGACGCTCAGCAGCGCACTGTTGTGATAGTGGCACCACTAACGACAGAACCGTGAATACAACGAGAAAAAACCGGAAAGAAAAAAACAAAACATATTGAACAAATCGAAGAAGGGTGTACTTTGTTCTGCGAGTAAGAAGAGGGTGGAGGAATCGTATTTTTCCGATTTCTTGATGAACGTTCGCCTTTTTTTTATATATATTTTAAGAGGACTATTGTGGTTGCATGTGGGTACAAAAGAAGGAAATAAATGAAATGATAATAAAGTGTGCATTTATGTCTTTTTCGTTATCATTTTACTTTTCGTTCATTCATTTTATATTCTTTTTTTCCAGCTTCAATAATTCCGTTGTACCTTATTGTTCTAAATAATGTATAATCGTGTTACAATCCCCGTGTCCCATGTTTTCTTCACCTACGACTTTTCCCTCTCCTTCTAAAAAAAGAGAAGAATGAAAAATATAATATTAATGAGCTTTCTTTAATTGTGGTTACTGTTATCTGTACTATATTTTTCAATGTTTTTTTGTTTTTGTATTTTTCGCTTTAGCATATTTATGTCAATAAGATGCGGGAGCGTTCACGAGAATTATTAGTTGTGTGGTTGTCGTCTTTGTTATCTCCGGCACAACACCTTATGTGCTTATTGTGTGGACACAAGAGAAACAGAAATGGGAGAAGGGGGATTTTTTTTTTAAAAAAGAAGAACCTTTTTTCGTTTTATTTTCGTATTCGGTCGTATAATCCCACTTTTCGTTACTTTTATCTCTATTACCTCTTTTCATTTTGCTTCCCGCTTTCTTCTTTTAACTTTTCCCCCATCTTCCTCTTCCCAAGTTTCTTTTTTGTATAGTGTGCTGAAGTTTGCGAGACTGAGCGAGACTGTTACACGTTACAACAGTCGTAATGGTATTATTATTATTATTATTATTAAACAATGATAATAATAATGATAATAACTTTTGCTAGTGTTATTATTACTATTTTGATTTCCGTCTACGTTCTATTTATTTTGATTTTGCCTTCTGTTACTTTCTTTATTACTTTAGTTGTTTTAGTTCCAGTTTCACTTTTTTGTTGTTTTGTGTGTATGTGTGCATTTTGCGTGTTTGTAGTAGTTATTCAGTGCCCACTCCTCCCTTCTCCCATACGCCCAGATTTCCTTTATTACGCTAGAAGGAAGCAGAGCGAACACGCATACACAAAACGAATAAAGAAAATTTAAAATGAAAAAAGAGAAAGAAAAGAAAAGTACTCTCCATCATTCCTCTTTATTTTTCCATATGAGATCCTGTTGGCTCCCATCTTATCTCATCACTTCTCCCGTTATCTGTCTCCTCACAGTGTCAGTGGCATCGGCGCCAGATGATTATTTGCATGTTCATTGCTTGCGGTTCTTTCCAGTCTAAACTAAAAAACAACAAAAACTTCGCTTTTCCCCCTATTTCATCTGATTATTCCCTTTTGTAATCGATTTTTAAAAAAAAATGTTTATATGCGTACAACGTGCGTAGATACATTTTCTCTAATATATATATATATATTGATACGCAAGTAATTATAAGAGAATCAAGGAGGAGGGGTTCAGTACGTTACTTTAGGCGTAAGGGGTGGCGGGAAACTGAAACGGGTTGGATATCATGTCTGATACATTAAGTAGCAAACTAGACGATGTCGATGCGGATGTTTTGCGCGGCGCGTATGAGCCCGTAGCGATTATCGGAGAGGGAACTTATGGTGTTGTCTTCCGTGCACGTGGGGTTGCGAGCGGGGCCGAGTTTGCGATAAAGAAACTAAGAAGTGACAAGCTGAAGGAAGGCGTTCCTGCAACAACACTTCGAGAAGTGACGCTGCTGCACGAAATGAGTGACAATCCAAATGTGGTGCGACTGCTCGATGTTCTGTGCTCCAAGCGTCGTGTTTATTTGGTGTTTGAGTTGCTTAACGAAGATCTGAGGTCTTTTATTCGCCGCAACTATCCGCAACCACCCGCTACTGCCAGTAGCTCTGTTGTACCTTTGAGACTCGTGAAAAATTTTACCTGTCAAATGCTTCACGCCTTGTGGAGGTGCCACCAGAATCGAATCATTCACAGGGACCTTAAACCTGCAAATGTGCTTCTCGGGGTAAAGAAGTCAACGAGGAATGACGGCGAGGATTCGTACATTTTGAAACTGGCGGACTTTGGGCTTGCGCGTACTTATGAGATGACATTGTTGACGTATACGAAAGAAGTAATGACGTTGTGGTATCGTGCACCAGAGATTTTGCTTGGGGAGCGGCACTACACGCCAGCCGCAGATGTGTGGTCGGTTGGTTGCATTGTGTTGGAGATGATTGTTGGTTGTCCTGTTTTTAGAGGTGAGTCCAACCGTGACCAGTTAGATAGGATCTTCTACACTGTGGGAACACCGACGGAAGAGACATGGGCTGGCGTAGCAATGATGCCAGGATATGACAAGGCAACGAAAATATATAAGGTGGCGCCTCTCCATGAGCGATTGCCGACATTCGATAAGGAGGCAGTACAGTTTGTTGCATTTCTTTTGCAAGTCAATCCAAAAAGCCGTCCCACTATTCCTACAATTCTTCAACATCCTTTTCTGCAAGGTGACTAGCTCCTTCCCCTCCTTCCACCCCCAACACGTTCGTTGCTTTGCTGTTGCTTTGTTTTATATCATGATTAATTTATCGGTGAAGATGTGGTAATCAGTTTTGATTGAATAAAATCTCCGGGGTCTCGATCATTTGGTGAGGCGTTACGATTTAACAATGCGTATTTTTGTGCGTGTTTTGCAATCAACCATTGTAGTCGAATAGATATGAGAGGAATCAACATCCCGTAGAATTTCCAAAGGCTCAGACGTAATGAAATCACCTGAGTCGCGTAAATCATTTCTTAATTTTTTAATTTTTCGCCGTCGTTGTTTTTTTTTCTTTCTTTGTATTCTTGGAGGTTTCTTCGTAGCGGCTTTCTTGGCGCGGATCATACACATAATTAGTGCGGGGTGAGGGTCATTGATTGAGGGAATGGGGAACCAACTTCAGTAACCGCTTTTGTATGAGGGGATGGGGCATGAGTTGTGTACTCAAAATAAGAAAAATAACACAAAGAGAGTGAAAATCGGTACACACGGTCTGTACGCATAGCCGGTGTTCGCGACTGGGGAAACAACACAATGCTATTAGTTATTAAGTTGTTAGTGGAGGTGGTGTTTTTGATTATTTATGCACTTCACCTGTGGTAATGTCTCTGAGGTATCGTGGGGTACCTCGTTTTGTAAATCTATTGAAAATGTTTTTTAAATCTCCCACGTCTCTTGCTTCGTTTTCGTTTTGTTTAATAGTTGCTGAAGTGTTATTGGCATATTCTTCATTTCTCTTTTTATTTCCGTTTCATTTGTTTCTTCCTCCACCCCTTATCACCCTTTTCTTCTTTCGCTGTTTGGAGTATGAAAATGATTGATCACCACTCGCCATGTGCAGGGGTATGTTTCTTCTTGAGATGAAATGCCGATCAAGGTTGCGGTTATTCCCTCCCTGAAATGCTAAAGCGAAAATATATATATGTCAGCGGTTTCTTCGTTAACACTTTTCTCGGCCGGTTTATATCGTGTGTAATTGCTTTTAAGGCTTGTGAAAGCTATGGTCGCCTCTGTAATTAGTTGAATGATTTTTTAAAAAAAAGCTTTCATTGTAATATTCTGGTCATCTCTTGGTTTCCCTTTTTTTCCCATCAAACATGTCCTTCTAACACTTCATTAAACTAACAAAATATAAAGAAAACAAGCAAGTATAGTGAGTCATATTTGTTGCATGAGCACCTCAATTGAGGGAGACAATTGTGGTATATGTTTCACTTCGATTCATCCTCAGTGTAACCCACGTGGAAAACTGAATAGTTGTGGACACATATTTTGTGCATATTGTATTAAGAAGTGGGCGGAAAGCACAAATGTCTGCCCTCATTGCAAGGCAAGATTTACAACCATTACGGTGTCAAATACCAAAGGTAAAAATGAAGTAAAGAAGGTTCGAAAGCGAAACTACAAACTATGGGAATTAAGTGATTCGGAAAGTGAGGGTGAGGGCGGTGAAGCCCTGGCACTGCCACGCGGTTCGGTGCGATGTGGCGTTTGCGGTGAAAGCGACAACGCCATTCGTATGATTTTTTGCGACCGCTCCCAATGTGACTATACCGTTCATTTGGATTGTGTTGGGATGTCCGACAGGCCATCTGAGTTCTTTTGTTCCGAGTGTCGTGCGATGTTCGGGGAAGGGGAAACTTCAACATGTCCGCCACCCAACGTCGGAAAGGATCGCAGTTGTAACCCAACAGAATATAACGGCAGTAGCTCCTCGCCCAGTTCTAATGTTTGTGCGCCTGCTCCTTCACCTTGCACAACTACAGCGAGGAAAATTAGTGTCCCACCGCCGGCATTTCTCCGAGAGGCAATGGAGCGATCCGCTGGGAAGAGGCTAAGAGACGCTAATGTGGAGAACCGCAGTGAAACGCCGGTCATGCCGCGCCGAAACGCAAATGACTGGAGTCCTGAAGGCGGATATGTAAATGTCGACAACGGCACCATCAACCACGCAGCACAAACCGCGATGCAGCAATATCTTCAACGTATGGAGCAACGCGCGCATAGGGAGAAACTTCAATGCGCACACCGCCCCGCGCAACGGCAAGGAGGGGGAGACTGTTTGCGTCAAAATACCCAACTGCGTCTCGATAGAAGGTGCGCTCAGGTCAGGTCTGCTGCAAATGCTGCTGAAATGGAAGCGCTTCTCAATCCGATAACACGGCAGCGTGAAGAGGAGAGACTTGCAAGGCAACTGGCTAAGGACCTGATGCCCGTGCTTCGCCGCAATCAGTACCTTAAAGACAACCGATTAGTGTTGGACAGTGACGGGTGTGTGGTTATGAATCCGCCACCGTCGGAACTGGAGGCTTCTGGACGTGAAGCTGAATTGTACAGTCAAGCCATGGTGGAAGGGCGGCGCATGGCTCAGCAACGCATTAGTGCAAAGGTGGCAAGTGCACGCCTTCGGAAGGAACAATTACTCATGATTCAGGCAGAAAGGGAGGCTCTTGCGCTTAACCAGCTGGCGATGATGATTGCCTCACGTCGCACCGGGGGGGATCCGAAGGTTGACTGATTTTGTGATATCCTATCCGAAATTTTATTATTTTTGGTGAGTGTGTGGAGCTGGAGTAAGGACTCCATGATTTTTGTCTTTTTTTTTCTTGGTGGATGCTGCTGTTACTTCTCTACCGCAGTTGTTTCGGTTTTTTTTGTTTTTTGAAAAGTCAGTTCGTTGATACGACAAATTACTTTGAGGTTTTTTTTTAAAAAAATGGAAGCAGACACAACAATTATTAAGCGAGGTTATTGCGAGAGAGCCTATACATTACATGTATACGTTTGTGCGTGTTTAATTGATTAAGTTGCAGTTGGTTGTGTTGCGTCACTTAGATTATTATGTTGTTTTGTTGATGTCTGAATAGTCATTACCATATTGCGTTCTACTCTTGCACTGCTGTCCGCTACTTTCACTCCGCTTCGTGATCAACTTTGCTATTTGCTCCATTTACAATATCAAATATGTACCAATATTGAAGAACTGCTAGGTTTGTATCACTAAAGAACAGATAGTGAGATCAAACAGAAGGGCAGTAATCCATCACCCTTCATGGGAGACAGTGTGATGCCCCATCACACGGTGGTGCAGTGTATTTACTCATTTTTAAAGGCACATGGGTACAAAAACTCACTTCTCGCCCTGCAGAGCGAGTCCCGTGTGCCGTATAATACCATTGATGTTGTTGAGATTGATGAAGCAAGCAAAGACACACCGTGTGTGAACCCGAAGTCACTGGAGCGCGCAGTTCTAGGAGGCAAATGGGACGTTGTACTCCACAATTATGTGGATACTTTGTTACTCCCTGAGGAGATTGTTTTTGCTCTCTATGAGCTCATATTTGAGGAGCTGCTGGCGTTGGGAGGGTTTGTTCATGCGGCGCGTGCTTTGTTTACATCTTCGCCGGTGTTTGCCAACATGAAGCGCTCTTCCGGCGCCCGATACGCTCGGTTGGAGCGAATGCTCGCTTCTTTCAAAAACGAAAACATTAACGACGTAGGAACTGGAGGAACTGAAGTGGTTCCTCGCCATCTTATGGAGAAGCGTGAGGCATTGTTGAAAACCTTACAGGAAGCTATCACTTGGAATGAAGAACCATACGATGGTGCTCTCCCCGCAGCGTTATGCCGGATGTTCAGTAATGATGGACGTATTGGTGGGCCCCCTTCACAGCAATCGACCATGGCGAAAGGGAATGATGCTGTAAGCGTTGGTGATGCCTCAGCAGTTTGTGCTCCTACCACCTTTTTGCGCTATCCGCTTTGCTGCCCAAAGAAACTCAAAAGCCAAACGCTACCTGGGGGCGGAAGACCATCCGCTTGCATCGTCACACCTCTGTCCAGGAGTGGAGGGGAACAAAGGAAGTTTACTGCCCTCGTTGTTGGCACGACTGACGGTGTAGTTAATATTCTTGATGCTGAATCTGCGGGTCCTGTGGAAGGTTCTGTCAAACACACCGATGAGGTTTTGAGTGTAACCGTGGACGCAGGAGCGGACGGCGGCGTTGCATGGGTTGCGGTTGGGTATCGGGATGGTTGGGTGAAGATTTATAACACAGAGACTAGGAAGTTGGTGCGCCGTTTCACACAAGTCCACAGTGGGGGCGTAACGTCTGTTGTTTTTACTGGGTCAAGGGCGCCTGAGCTTTTTGGGCACCGGACGCACCTTGTTTCGGGATCATACGATGGCAGCGTGCAGCTCCTTAA
This sequence comes from Trypanosoma equiperdum, assembly GCF_001457755.1. Classification (NCBI taxonomy): domain Eukaryota; phylum Euglenozoa; class Kinetoplastea; order Trypanosomatida; family Trypanosomatidae; genus Trypanosoma; species Trypanosoma equiperdum. The sequence continues at coordinate 95,150 of NW_027124572.1, read as the reverse complement.
CATTCTTAGTGGGGTTTCGCTTCAGCGTATCGGTGATGCACATCATTCCAAGTATGTGTTGTCCTTGTGTGGGATTTGTTCGGAATCTAGCGAGGATTACCACGTCGTGTCGGCTGGGAATGACGGCGTTCTTTGCTTCTGGAGCTTCTCCGAAGAAAAAATCCAGCGAGTGGGACATCCGCGAGCGTTGACGACAATTCATGCCGCCTTGAGGGATGACATTCCAACCCGGTTGCTGCCTATAGATGACAGTGGGACAACGAAGGAAATCTTGGTTCTTACCCGCGGGCAGTGGGCGCTGGTGCTGAGTACCTGTTTTACAAATAACTCAGCGGAACCGCTTGTACTAACACTCCACTGCACCATTTACACTCCTCGACCGATGTTTGGCGGTTGCTTGAGGGTTGTGAATACTCCGGCGCAACCGGAGCCTATGTTGACCGTCTTTCTAACTGATAGAAGTGGTACCATTATACTTTACAATATTGAAATGAGGTGGCGCGGGTCTACTACTGTTGGTACAACCAAGGAATTTCGTCCTGTCGATGAGAGCTCTATTGTGGTGATAGAACACGGAAAGACTGTAGAAACTCTTAACGTAGCATACGTTCCGGGGAAGCTCGACAATCTTTTGGCTTATTCCCCTTCGATTCCTGCCATGTATCTTCTTTCGTGGGAAGCAGAGGCGTGAAGTTGACTTGAAATGTTCGCACTGATGGGTTTGCGCAGTGATTTTACAAACTTTTGTGCATTTCTGGAATAGCTGCCAACTATCTGGATGCGGCATCGGTGTCTTCTCTCTCTCTATATATATATATATACGTTTTTTTTAAAAAGTCATGAATGTCCTTACCCACGAAATTCCCTTGACGTTACGTGGTCATCTGGGTTTGGCTTATTGGGGGAGTTGGGTGTGATCAAAAGTCCCCTTAATAGTTTTCACGCGAATTCATTGCATCGGTTTAAAATATTATTATTATTATTATTACCGTTATATATGTTCCTTTTTTTTTTTGTCGTCAGCAAGTGCGTAAGTTGAGCACTTCCCATTCCCCTTCCCCTCATCTTTTTTTCTTTTGACCACCGTAGCTCTTCTCTGGTTTTTCTTCTATAATGATAAGTTTTAGTACAGTAAGTGGAAATAACTGACTCCATGAGCAACAAATACCTTTTGGATGAGAAGCAACAGTTTATTAATGGGATTGGCACCGAGTTGGCATGGGGATGGTCTCCAGCGATAGATTTTACCGAATTTTTGAATACAAGGAAGAGGGAACAAACTCTTGGAAAGGGGCCTGAGGGCACCTCAGAAGTGGTGAATCCAACTGTATCCGATGACAAAAAGTCCAGCCAAGAATCAAGTTGCCTTACCAAAGAAGAAAAGGATATTGAGTCGATGATTGCGACTATCAAACAGCGCTCAGTGGAAGATAAGGAAAGAAATGGATCTGATGAGCCCGGTGACGTGCGTGTGCTTCTTTGCGGAGCATGTGATATACGCCATGTTTTCCGCACCCTTTCCAGTTTACGGGTGAAGGGATCACTCACATCATCGGGGGAGTCAGTTGATCCTACGTGGCACTTCTATTTTTATGAGCCCAATCTGCGCGTGCATGCTCGTCACCTATTTTTCCTCAAGTGGCTGTTAGACAGTACTTTTTCTCTCGATGAGCTTGAAGAGAGGGTGCTAATGTTCCTTGATGTTTTTGGTAATGCCATGACACGTGACACAACGGCTGCGCAGGTGCGAAATGTCGCCCAACAGCTACTCAATGCGTTGCGCTCTGAGGGTGGAGGAGATCTCGCTGAGTTGGTGTCCTTTGCAGAAATGAAGGAAAAGGAACGCGACTTTGTGGAGCAGCAGATTGTGCACTGGACGCGTGATCGCTCGGTAGCTCACGTGGAAGAGACCCGCTCCAAACGCCTGAGGCAAGAGATGGCGGAGCGTTTCGATAACCGGGACAATATCATTGACTGGGACTTCCACTTTCATCTGAATGACTACACAAACCTAATCAAATTTACAGAATATCGCACATGGCGCAACAATGGTGTTGCTTTCGATGCGACACACATCAACCCACGCCGTGAGTTCACGTATACTTACTCGGTTCCTAACAAAACGCTCTGCCACTTTAACAATAAAGGGGATGGTGTTTTCTTGGGTGATGTGAAGAATGGGCCGTTCTTTGCCTTGGGGGCACAAACTGCGAATACACACATTCGTTCCAGAACTTTCGATGGCACGTGTAAATATGGCAATGGTGTTGTCTCGATGCATAATATTCGTGCGTGGTTATATGGTCTCATGACAGGGTTGCGGTGGCCGTGGAGTGACCACTTATTTGCGTGGGATGATGCCTCTAACTACAATTGGCTTCCAGAAGGTACCCCCAAAGACGTTACGCACCAAACCACATTACCTAAGGTGAAGTTTCATTTCATTGGTTTGGACTTGGACCGCTTCCTAAAGCGGATGCGGGATAAGGGAAGACAGAAGTTTGATGCAGCCTTTGTTGGGACAGGATGCACGCAGTTTATGACTCCCTCCTTTTTTGAGATTGCAATGATGGAGGACGCTGTCGTGGTTGCGGAAACTGCAAAGTTTGTTATAGATATGAGAGATGAGGGCAAAAAAGCTTTTGTTAACAAAATATGCGAACTGGCTCGTGCGGCTAACTGGAACCGAAACGAAGACATAACCAAATCTCTTCACAAGGACCAGCCAGATCCTCAGAAAGTTGACGAGAACTCATCAAATAACAAGGCAGTGCTAATGGCGAAGGAGCGGTACGAAATGCCCTACCAAATAGCCCTTACGCGTTGCTGCTCTGTGGTGGCGTGATGTGCTTTATTTTAACTTGGCCGTTACTTTTCTAAATACCTTCCCGTGTCACTTTCCATGTGCTATTCTCATTACTGAGCGTAACTCACGTTTCTGACGTTACCGCTAGCTTTTCATGGATGAATGTGACGGAAACTGAAATCTTACGTGACTTATCTTCTGCTGCGTCTTCGTTGAACTACCGTTGTCGCTATCATACATTGTGCCTTTACCCTCACTTTATGTGTTTTGTTAAGTTTCGGCTTCGTATGCGCCCCTATTAAACCTTTACCCTCCGCTTTCTGTCTTCTTGTTACGCACTGTTTTTTCCCCCTCTCGTTTTTTTCTTTGCTTTCTCATCGTTGTTATATTGCCTTTGCAATTTTTTAAAAAAAGAAGGTACCTCATTATGTCGGATTTCGTCGATATTAATGTGAATACGCAGCCGGCCAGGGCGAATACCATCAGTTGGTTTGACGCAATTAGCCCTGGACGTGCCTCCCGGGTTGTAACACCTGCCACTTGTCCTCCACCCAGCAGCACAAACATGTCCACAAAGGGAATACGCCAGAGTGACCTTGCGGTTACACAACGTCATCAGGAAAATGACCTCACCGTTTCGACAATATGTTACGACGACGAAAGTAACAGCTCACTGTTAAGGCGCTTAAACTCCACAGTAACGCCACCTCGTCCGCATACTAATTTAACCGATGGCGAAATGGGCGCTTCTGTGGTCCTGGGTGAATATTCTACCGCTGCTGCCGCATCGCCACAACGACGGATGGTGAGTTCAGGAGCCGTTCCTCGTTCGCGTAGGCGGTGTGATGACATGTATGAGGAAGCTGTTCGAGGGAAATTGGCTAAAAGGCAGTGGGCTGCCGCCGAGCAAATTCGGCAATCGATTCTCGAGAGAGCGCGTATTGAGCGGGATTGCACGTTCCAACCTCAACTCTCCCCATATGCAAAAAAATTACACCGCCCTTCTCACCTTGCACCGGAAAACCGCATTTATGAAGAGCTTATGCGAAAGAGTGAATGGCGTGCACAGAAGCAAAAGGAGCACATTGAGGATGAGTTGAAAGGTTGCACTTTTCGACCGCTGACTGTGCAAGCAGCTAAGCTGAAATCATCGGCTCATGTACATGACTCTCATATCTTTAGCGAGCTCTATAATCACCATGAAGAGCAGCAATACTTTCGCGACGAACTTCGCCCGCGCGTGGTACAGCATTTGGAACAGCAAATACTGTACAAAAACCCATCCAATAAAATAGTCTCGGAGAACAAGATGAGTGAGGTTGTGGAGCGACTTATTTCCCGGGGCGCCATTGTACAGGCCGATCGGCAAAGGGCGAAAAGCGCTGCTATTAGTTCTGAGACATTCAAACCAGCTATCAGCACCAAGTCGGAGCGTATTGTCTCACGACAACAGGATGCCGGTTTACTGTCGGAGGATGTGTTGGAACGGTTAATGAATCCGCCAAAGACGATGTCGCAGGATCGGTGTCAGCGCCGTGAACGTGAAGAAAAGTTATTTGATGAGGATTTCAAGGAGATATGCTCCGAGTATTTGAAAGGTGTTCGCGTTTCGTTGCGGAAGGAATTAGAAAAGAACTTTATCTCCGCCAAATTCGATGCATTGGCAGATTACATTCATAGAGAAGAACCCGATTACAAGGGATGTGACAGTCGTGTTGACAAGTACCCCATCAAACAACTGTTGAAGGCTGCTGTTTCTATTCTCTCAGCAGAAGAGGGAGATGAGTTGGTGCACATACTAACACACAGTAGGTCTCCCGCTCTCAACCGAAAGGGATTTGTTACTCTGTGTCTGAAGGCTTTAGCAGTGGTTGAAGACCCACGCAGTAGTGCTCTGGCATCACTACCACCACCCCCTTCTAATTCAGGAAATGGAAACCGCACCGGATTTGTCGATAACACCGACAAGAATCGTAGGGATCGTTTGAACCGCTTGCGCCACAACATGTCACCCGAGGAAGTTGCGGCCATAAAGGCAAGCGCATTGGAGCGGCAGCAACGGCGCACTGAGGAGGAACTGCAACGGCAACGTGCAAAAGAAGAGGAAGAGATGAGGGAATGTACCTTCCGACCTCAGACAACCAGAAAAATACCACGTGAATGTCGTTCTGGTCGGTACACAAACGTGAGGATCACCAAGGGGGAGATGCTCCGCCGAGCGCATATTCGAAAATCAAGGACTGAAAGCGTGGAAACCCCTAGTTTAGACCTACCAATTCCTCTGGTGAGGGATATATTTAAAAAACTAAAGATTCCAACAGCGTTTCCTTCACCGCAACGCAGAGCGCATAGCGCCGGTGCACACCCTGGCGTTTGTGGGAAGCACCGCCAGATACGTACAACGGCCGTGTTGAAGTCACCCAAACAGCGGGTGAAATCCACGAGCAGACGAAGCAGAGCAGAAGGGGACCAACAGGGCGTTGCTACGCGTGCCGCTTCTGCCGTCGATAAAAAGAGTCATTTCCCAGCAAAGTCAAAGGGTAAAGAAGAGGCCGCATGTGCAGCAGTTCCGTCTGAACAAAGTTCGGAGGATGCTGCTGAAACTTATACCGGCCGCTCGTTTGATGGCAACCCTTGGCCAAATGCAGGAGCCCTGTTTCGTGATGCGGCTTCTGAGCATGGCGTTTTTGGTGGTGAGGGAGCGCTCACTGATCTTGGAAGGCAGCTGATTTTACAGCAACTGCGCGAATACAGAAGTAGGCAACGGTAAGCCGTGTGGTACTCTCAACCACTGACGAGGGATGCGATGAGTTGAAAAGGTGGGGACTTTATTGCCCATAAGGGAGAATACATATGTTTGCCAATTCATTTCTCATCTTAGATGGGTTTACCCATAGATGCACCCTGATGTGTGCGTACGGACTTGTATTTGTGTGTCTGTATTGATGAGTACAGCTGTAGCATGTTTTGCAGCATCACGGGTGAAGCGCAGGCCGATGGGGGGAAAAAATCTATCTTTATTTTTTGCCATTCGTTTAACTTTTTTTTTTCGGATCCCCAATCTACCTTCTCTCTCTTTTTTTGCTTTGTATGCATTTTCTTGTACGATTTTTACTAGTATTATTACTACCATAGAGATTTCGGTATTTTCCACGGGTTTAATTTACACTGTATTCGCACACTGTATACGAATTCGGAGGAGGGGATGCCATAGTAACCATAAAGATATCCATACATGAATGTATAAAAATATATACACTTACGTATTTTATTTGTTTCCGCCTTCGTTCCTCGAATTTCTTTTGTTCTCATTTTTTGTGCAGAAGTGTCCTTCGGCATCTACATGAGCGAATGCAACATTGCATGTATTGTCGCTTGTCTCCCATCAGTTCCTCCTTCGTTTTTTTTTACCTGCGACCATTGAATGTAACGGGCATTGATAGCAGGTGCCGCATAAAGCGAATAATGTGGCAAAAAAAAAAGAAGGTTAATGAGTGGATACGGGAAAATAAATGAGGGAATAGAGGGTTCATACTGCGATTGTAAACTGATGGGAAAGTTCGAAAGTAGTTTCGATGACACAACATATCGGGATTGGGAGGTAAAGTACTGCAGTGGACCATTTTGTTAGTTATAAGTGTGAATATGGAGGCTTTTGAAGCGTTTCACGATATTAAAAGTGTGTGAGGATTTCACGCACTCGGACATTATGATTTTTTTCAAAATGGCCCATATAATTCTTTCTTGATCTTAAATAGAATAGGAGAGGGGAAGATGAGAGTGCGTTGAAACCGCTGAGTCTCCTGCTTCCTGTGTGGCGGTTTCTCTCCTTTTTTTTCCTTTTTTTTCTTTTTTCTTTGTGAGGAATGATCAAATACATTAATAATTAATTTATTTTTGCATGTTCGCCTGAGAAGGTCTGCTTCTGTCTTCGATCGGTGGTTATCAACATAAACCCCCTTCACACTCATACACGCATCATAGCAGCTCTCTTCTACCTTTCTGTTAAATTCGTCGATCACCTTCCTTTAATATTAAGCATTAGGCAGGTCAGATTGATTTTGCTTTTTGCTGTTCGGTTGCCGTATTGCGGTGTAGCTTGCGGTACTTGAGTAGGCGGGATTCTTTAGGTTCACTGATACAATGGTGACCACACAACCTAACCAGAGGCGGAAGCAGGGGCGTGCGCATTCTTTGGGTATGGCGTCAGAGCAACGTGAGTATGAAGCCATAATGGCACAAATAAAGAATATCATGCTACTGGCCAATGAGGAACCACCACAAGGTGAAGATGAGGCCTCCATTGCGAAGCGCATTGACTTGCTTCAACAGGCCCTTGGAGCATTGGAGCAGAGGGCGAAGGACAACCAACTGATGGTGGAAGTGATGCGGACAAATTTACTGAACAAACGGCAGGAGCGGCTCGTGGAAACGGCTCAGCAGAGACAGGAAAAGTTGTCCAAGAAGCTAGAGGAAAGAGAAAAGTTTATCCACCTTTTGCAAGAGGACCGTAAGTATATGCTAAGTCAAAAACATGAGGTAGCGGACTCACGAATGGGTTTGGTGCAAGAGAACGCGTACAACTTGTTCACAACAGCACATGCAAAGGCTGAGGCCGAAAGGCAGCGCAGGGAGAAGGCCGTAGAAAGGATTTATGAGGAACGGGCGCGTGCGGTAAAGGAACACAGGGACAGAACACAACAGCGCGAAGACCAGAATCGTGAAGCTCTGCTGAGGCAAAAGAAACAGGAGAAGCTCCAGCGCCGGCAGAGGGAGTTGGAAATTCAAGAGCACGATAAGTACGTGGCGAAACGGCAATACGAAGCGGACAGAAAGCAACAAGAGGCAATGAGGGAGCAGTGGCAACCGTATTTGCGTAACGGCGCTTCAAGCGCGAATGCCCTGCAACGTTGCGGATCTGGTATGACTGCACATGAGGCTGCGCGTCAGAACCTTATGGATGAGTTGAAGGAAAAGGAAAAGCAACACCAGGAACGATACGAAGAAGAGCAGATAACTAGACGTTACGAAATAGAGAGACGGGCCTACAAACATAAGGAGCGGCAAGAGAGGCAACGCCAGCGATACAGTCAACAGCTGGACGAGAGAATAAAGCGTGGTGACGAAATAATTGCGAAAGCGCAAGAAAAAAAGCGACGTGCTGAAAAGGCTCAGGAAAATCGTCAGAAGCAAGAATCAGACGCGGGCGCTGCATTTGCTCGGGACGTAGAGGAACACCGAAAGCGGGCTGAGGCCATTCAGTTGCAGCGCCGAGAAAAATTTTTGAGACAGAATTATCTTCGATGGAATGAGCGTGCTGCTCTCGTCATGCAGCATCTGCAGGATGTCTTTCCGCCTGATGGACGTTGCACACTTTCGGGAGAGAAACCTTGCGGGTTCCTCCCCACGCTTGCTCCATTTCTTGTTAACAAGCGCGGAAATCAGCAACAGAAGAGAGCTAACACCGTAGGTTCTAACAAGGTTTCATAAGCAACCGCGTGGCCGAATGGTGATTTTTCTTTTTTTTTAAAAAAAAGAGGCATACGTCTCTTGGTGTTCATTGTAAATAAATAAACGTATATATAAATGTAAATATATGCCACTTTGTTGAAGTGTACTCGTATAAAAGTTTTTTTTTGTTTGTGTCTCTTTGCGCGGGTGTTTTCTTATATATAAACATATACAAATCCTCATGTGTGCACAAGGTGTAGACCTCTTTCAACAGGACGAAAAACGATATACTTTTTATACTTCGTGTGCCATCATCGATCAAACAAATCAAAAAGGAAAGATGTGGTTTATGCAGCGGGAAGTGGCAAATTTCTTTTTTCGTTTGCTCATTTCTTTAATATTTCAGTTTAATTGTGTAGGTTATACTGGAATAGAAGGGATTGAAAAGGGAAAAGAAATACATACGAGAGAGGAGGAGTGGTGGAGGTGAACAGGTGTGAATGACACAATTTTTTTTTCTAAATTTCTCTTCCACTGTGCTTCAGTAGAGGAGTTAAAAAACGGAAGAAGGGGAGAACATTGTGCATGAAATTATAAGAAGACAAAAAAGGAAGAAGGAAATACCAGAATAAAATATTTAATTTTTTTTGAAATATACACGCTTATATTTTTTTCCCCCTGTTTTTAAAATCCTACCCCTTTTTTTCCTATATTTTTCTTTTGCGTGCATGATTGATTTCGCTCACTCCACTTGCGTCTCCCCGTGGATGGAATGGTTGGAAATTTAAAATATTAAGTGAAAACTAAAGCACAAATACGACATTAAAAGCGCTGGACAAGGTGGAAGGAGAATGAACGTGTGTGTGTGTGTTGGGTGTCAAAAGATGAAAATTAAGAACAAAAACATTACGTATATAACTAATTATAAATATGAACAAATATATAATCATGTATAAACGGATAAATATATGTATTCGAATGTCAAACTAGAAGAGAAGGCAGGGAAGGTATCCTTATAATTTATTCGTTGGGTGCGGTTGGCGACGTAAGTGTTCGATATCACCTCTCTTCTGCCGCTGCCCATGTGCTTTATTATTTTAGACGCGTGCGCCTGCAGGCGCATCATCCGGAAATTATTTTTTAAATTTCCTATTATACTTTACTGCGTTGTTGACGCTGTGGAACAGCAGCCGTCACGCAACTCGCACA
>NW_027124572.1:60523-85674 GCF_001457755.1 Trypanosoma equiperdum | reverse complement strand
GGGGGGGGGGAAAGGGAAAAGAATTAAAGGAGTAAAGGTGAGAAAGAAGAAAAGAAGAAAGACCTAAACTTTGGGTACACGTCAGTGATTTTTTTTTTTTAAATTCAAGTTGTTGTTGCTTTTGTTGGTTCCTTTTGCTAATGAACGGGAGCGGATATGCCATATCATCTTTTATTGCGTTTCTGCTTTTATTGTGCTCGGTTGCTCGTTGGAGTGGGGCACATTGAGCGGCGTTTAATATGCTGTCAGTAGAGAGAAGGAAATAAAGAAAAACGAAGGGGAGAAAATAAGAAACGAAAGAAAAGGATATAAAATAGCAAATGGATACCCGCATGGTTATCATTTGTCCCTCGTGTTTGTGTGCACGAATTTATACTTTTTTTTTTGCGCGTTATCATCGTTTTGTTATGCGTTGGTGGGTGCGCATGAATAGAGAGAGAAAAGGAAACGATGCGTGTACTCGTGTAAAAGTGAGGATGACTCATCTAATCCCACGTATTTACTTCAATATATTACACCACAAGTGTGATTTTCTCCCCCCTTTTTTTTAAAAATTCCTTTATTGTTATACGCCCTTCTTTTTTTCTTTTTACTCAACCAACTTCTCGCTTATCGAGACGACAGCTCTTTATGTTTTTGTGTTTGTATTGTATTATTACCTCAATACATGCAATCTATTCTATTTATCATCTTCTCTTCTTTTCTTTTTTTTTTCGTGTTGTGTGTTTAATCGAATTGGAGCGTTTTTGCATGCACATCGCCCCCTTTTCCCTTCTTTTCTTTTTTTTTTGCTTTACTTCTTTTCTTTAGTCCTTCTCTTCTACCGTCACGATCATTCCCCCTCTCTTGTTATTTACTGGGGGAGGGAAACTGCCGCAGTTGATGATAAAGGGTGCAAGGAGCGAAATAAATTAACATATATATATATATATATGTTTATACGCCTACCTGTAATGTATATGTATGTATACCCACATCACACTCTTTTTTTGTTGCTTTTGGTGATGCGCTTGTTAACCGCAATATGCGAATGGATATGCCCTCTTCTGGTGCTCTTTTAGAGCCTTTGTTCTTTCTCTCACTTTCTTACAAATCATTGAAATTTTTGGTTTATTATTATGCAAGTACTTGTTTGTTTTTTTCACTTCCCTCATTTCTCATCGGACAGTTGCGTTTGCATTCTTTTCTTTTCTTTTTTTCTTAATTGTATTCCCCCCTCCCCCTTGGCACTGAAGTTAGTGTATGGGAGGAAATAGTTGAGAATACAATGAGTCACACAATGACAAATGCTTCTACTCTCATGAGCATAACAGTTTGCGACCCCAACATGAAAGGTACAGGATTGGAAATGGAATGTTTACGTCCATCCATGCACATTCCCGAACTGGTGCTCATTCCTCCCATTTATGTGTTGATAATATCGGGGTTTCTTTGCACTTTAGTTAATGCCTTCTTCAACTACGTGTCTTTCGGGCGGAGCAGCATCACAACCGCTATGGAAAAACACACTCGTGTGAAAATGCTTATTCACCATTCACTTATCGTCCGAGATATGGAGGGGCACACCAGCGTGTCGAGGAGGGACAATATTTACAATGAAACTGATCATCTACTAACTCATAGTAATGTTAGCGTAGACCATAATGACAGCGCTGTTTTCTTTCAGGGAATATTAAATTCTGATGCTTTAGGGTTCGAATCACCAAGAGTTCCCGCCTCCGTGGCGGACGAGGCGCTATATGGTTCGTTGGAATGTATCCGACGCGTAGGACAGCAAATTGTATTTTCACACAACCCCAAGTATATGATCATATCGATCACGAAAAGTTTGGTGATGCTCTTGGTGTTACAATACCATTTTGACTACAATGGAGGGTGGGACAGGTTTGTAGTGTGTACGGCTGCGAACTTGATGAGTGGTTTGCTTACTCCCGTTTTGGAGTATGGTGCCGAGTTCCTGTTACAACTCGACCCCGATAGCAATCTAAAGGTTGCTCAGGAGCACGATGAATTGGATGATGTGGTACTTATTTCGAGAATACTCACGCGGATCGGTGAATTCAAGTTGGAAGACCTTGAAACGGTTTTGGTGCAGGGCTGTACATTTATTGTCTTTGGTGCGGTTCTCCTGCCTCCGGTATTTGTCTTTTGTTTGGTGGGTGCTGCTATGTTTTTGTGGTTGTTCGGACCGTTGTGGTTCGCTTACGGATACTTCCGTCACCTTTACTATAAGCCAAGGCAAAGCAAAGGGTTGTCATCTCCGAATGCCCGCGGGTGGCTGCGTATTACCCCATTCCGTGAACTTGCGAGGATAGTGTTATTAAAAGCAGTGACGTTGTTTTTACTTCAGTGGACAGTTCAATGCAGTTTTTTGCTCGGTTTGATGTTGTTGCAAGGTGAAAGCTATTTGAAGGCTCTCCATTTAGAGGTGAAACATCAGTTATGGAGATGGAATAACCCTCTGAAGATGGGTGGTTTCCGACTTCTTTGCCTTGTCAGCCAACTTTTGTTTTAGGTGTACCGCACTGCACTGGTGGCTTTTGTGTACCAGTACGTAAACCGGTACAAATTTCCCGGCTTTCCAAATCACTTCTTCATTTTGTGAAGCATAGTTGCCTGTTGCGCTTCGCTCTTCCCTTTGAATGGTTGGCGATATTGTGACACGTTTCTGTAACTTTCATTGCTGCTTTCTCCGCTTTCTTATATCTACTGTAAAGCATCCGCAATTTTTTTTTTGGTGCTACTGATTTCCCATGCGGCGTTGGCACCGTTCACTGAATCCTGCACTTTTCGGTGAGCGCGGGTCGGGCCATTATTTTTCGACCACGAGGGCCCGCCTTCAGCTTCAAGCACAAGACCGCATCATTTGTGGAACGCATGGCGCCGGAATTGTGGCTCATCAAACTGCAGTTAATTCTTCGGATAATCCCATGCTTAGTTCCGTTACTACTGCTGCTCCTGCTGCGGATTTGAGTCGGACGAAACCACATGAAGGTACCGGCACTAGTGAGAGAGACCCTTACATCCGCACCCTTCACAATCAGCGGAGCGCGGCGCCCGAAAGCTCCGTATTGCAGTCGCACACGGTGAATGCCCCAACGGTGGATGAGTGCGAGATGCTTGCAGAAAGGTGGGGAACCATGAACTATTGGCATAACGATACATTTCCGCGCCTTGTGGTGCTCTTAAAGAAGTTGTTAGTCCCTGACGTGTCTCCACTTTCGCCCACTGCGGAGTCACTTTTGTCAATGTTCGAGAAGGTTGTGATACCAAAGCTAACATCGGATGAGGAAGACAGACGGAAACTTGTTTCCTTGTGGTCTGAAACGACACTGCAAGCTGAGGCAGCAGTCACAAAATTCTTATTTCAACGAGGGTCGTTTGAGTCAATGTTGCACCGCATAATCACCGATGCACTAGAGAAGATGAGCACCTTAGCGCTTGGTGGTCAGGAAGGGAATTTGGCACTGGAAGCCTTGAAGCGCCAAACACTATTCAAGCGGAACGATTTCATTCAAAAGCGATTGATTGATGTAGTGAGTAACAGTGCTTACCTTGGGTATGGTGATTCAGTATGGCAAGTTTTTTTTGCAGCCGTGGAGGCAAATGAGGAAAACTTGCTCAGCGACCGGGCCACCACAGATGCCATTCGTGCCGCCTGGGAGGGAGTTATGCGAGAAGATGTTGTTCGTCTGCCGGATGTCACTGGAGTTGTAGCACTGTATCTCACGCTCGTATGCATTAGGGAAAGTGGACGCCTCGTTCCGGTGGAACTAAAGGAACTTTCCTCTGGTTTGGAAGATGGCGTTCGACCCGGCGTGAGAAAACTGCAGCAATATCCTCTGATTTTCCTTCATCCTACGGTAAAGCGTCGGTTTGTTGTAAAGGCTGTTGCTGAGATTCTCCACAATTCATCTTCAAATGCTTTCTCGAATATGCTTCGGGAAAATGGTTTACATGATACAGCTCGAGAAGTTGCGCTATGCGAGGCCATGAACAGGAACAAAGAACTTGCTGAAGGCGATGTTGGTGACGCCGTAGGCCGCTTTGTAAGTAAGGGTGAGGTCAAGACACTGCTTTCATCCCTCGTCAGTGGTACGGACGCCGTTGTGCGTGATGCAGTTGCCGGTATCTTTGGTATAGGCACCACAATCACCATTGATTGGGACGCCGTTATGCAAAATGTTGACTGGTCGAACAACTGGCAGCGGCTGGCTACTGCTTTGCTTAGTAATTCAGCTGTTTTGTCGGCAATCGTCAAACTCGTGAAGAATGCGATTGGTGCTAAGGGAATGTCGAAGCATCTATTTACTGATGAGTATGCAGACCAGTTGCAACTTATTTTGGATGCTCGCGAAGAAAGAGCGGCGTCAAGGAAACAGAGGATCGAAAACATCGCTCAAGAACTCTCTTCCTTTGAGAGGGTCGATTTGAGTTGTGACCTTCTCCGGAAACTGGGTGTCGATATGACAGAGTTGGACACGGCAGCCGCGGCAACGCGGAACATGAATGTTGTGCAGAGACCATGCATAGAAGACGGTCTGCTTTCACTCGTGTTGGAAGCTGTGACTAAGCGCCACCCGAATTGGGTGAAGGCGGGAGTTATACAGACGACTCTCAAAGACCCATTTGACGCGCTGCGGTGGATGATGCACATTTTTATTCGTCTTTCGTACGTTCCGCATGCTGGTGCAGCGACCATCGCGCGACTTTCTCGACGCCGCATTGGACCAATTGGGTTGGAACCGCATCAGTTCAACGTCCCTGCGGAACTTGGTTTCGTAGAGCAGTACGACAATTTGCAGTACAAACGGTACGATTGGCAGGGATGGTACCAGCGCATGTTAGATGTGCACAACCGAAACGTATCGCTACGCTGCCGGATTTGCGACTTGCAACGTCTGGACGGCAACGGCGTGCAGTTTGTTGACATGCAGACGGAGCGTAGATTGCGTATATTAGCACAACATCGGGTTGGAATGGGTGTGCTTAAGTTGGACGCTGATAAATATGAGGATCAGGCGGATAACGTAACCTTCGGCACAACAAAACTATCAGAACTTCTTGCTGATGCCCGCAAAGCTCAGCTGGGTGAAGAGTACTGGCCTTCCGTCGAGCTGAAGGTGCGCAAACCAAGTGGACAGAGTAAAGCGCACTATTCACTCATTGACAATGAACGGATTGAGAAACGGAGTAGGGAACTCTACGAAAAGTACCGTGACGCCAAGAAGCGTAGTCTGTTCGTAACACCCATGGAAACATGGTTGGAAGTGAAGGGAATGCAGGTAAGGAAGTCAGTGGATAATGCCGACGAAGATGGGTACACTCTCGATGCACTTCAAGATATGATGGATGGGGACGACGAGGACAAGGTTTAAACAGCTTTGTTGAGGTCTCCATTATCTAGTTGAGAGATTTTTTATCGTAATAGTGTAGTCATTATACGCAGTTTATATTTGTTTCCCCTCCCCCAGAGGTTTATGTGTAATGGTCACACGACAGGAGAGCACAACGTCTGTGCGAATATATGGTGTACTGTTCCCGTTGGAGCAGTTGTTGGGAGACAGAGAAGTGCTACGGAAAGGAAAGGGGTCACACTCTGGAAGTCGAAAATGAAGTAAGTACCTTCATTGTCTATGGTTTGAAGGTGGTGGATGAGTGGGATCTGTCCCCCCTTGTCGCCTTGTACGTGGGGATTTTCTTGCCACTATTTCACACAGTCTTTTTTTTTGCCTTTACCTGAGATACTTGGTTGCCTCTTCTACATTGAATACTGTTCCGCGGTTGAATAGTAAAGACGCAGTCGAAGTGGGCTTCAATAGTGTCATCAGTTACTAAGCGATCATCTTGCTTACAATATCGGAAACATCTCCGACTGAAGCCAACACAGACAGAAAAGGCTCGGCGTATCGTGAATACCATTGTGACTCTTATTTACGGCCGCTTCAGTCTACATCGGCAGTCTTCAACGTTGAGACGTGCCAGTAATGGAGGAGAACAACGCAACTACAGGGCAGAAGCGAAGGCGCAGAAAAAACAAACGAGGACGGGAAGCTCAGCGGCCCACTGATTCAGATGAACTCCAGCCTCTCGTTTCCTATGGTTCGTTGGCACAAACTCCCCTCTTAGCGGAAGAGCAGTCAGTGGGAGCAGTGAGCTTGAGCGCGCAGACGGCTGCTGCACCTTCCCCTGTCGTTGTGCCGGAGTTTACGGAAGCCGCTAAGAGTTCACCAAGTAGTGTTCAATTGCTGGGTGGTAGTACTGTCGCTCTGGTCGATAAGACGGTGGAAAGCCACTTCAGCCTCCACGGCCTTCCGTGTGCATCGTGCGCTTCGCATATTGAATCTCACATCGGTGAAATGGGTGGTGTGGCGCAAGTTACTGTGAACTTTGCATCTTCTCATGCTGTCGTCGTCCACAATCCTCATGTGGTGGGGGCAAGTCGCATCACGGAGGAAATGGAAGCAATGGGATACACCGCTGTACTGATCTCCGCCCATTCAGACGATGCCGAACAGTTAGATAACTTGGGGGTGAGGGAATTTGAGCTGCTCATTGGTGGAATGACTTGTGGTTCATGCGTTTCAAGAGTGCAGTCGGCTCTTCTGGAGATCGATGTCGTGAAAAGCTGCACGATTAACTTTTCGACAGGTACCTGTAAATTAACTATGACCGGGGGTCGCGACTCTCTGAACTGCGTACAAGAAGAGGTGAAAAAGCTGGGTTACACTGCAACACCTTTGGAGGAGCGAGGGTCGGGAAATGCAGTGGATGTTATGAAAGAAGCTCTTGAGCGAACGAAGGAAATTCAGGCCCATAAGCGTGCCTTTGTCTTATCCGCCGTTTTGGCGACGCCACTAGCTGTCTTTATGATCTTGATGACTGTCACCAAGTACTTCGAGGACATTACTACCATGGTCATCGTCAACACTATTCAACTATACCTCGCAACACCCATCGTTTTTTACTGTGGTTCTGGTTTCTTTTCTCGCGCGTGGGTTAATCTGAAACACCGTACGTTTACAATGGATACGTTAGTTGCCCTCGGCGCAGGCTGTTCCTATCTTTATTCGGTGGCGGGGCTGATCACAATGTTTTTAATGAAGCGGCACGTTACAACATATTTTGACACAGCGGGGATGTTAGTGGCTTTTATGTTACTCGGCCGCTACCTGGAGGCGTACGCTAAGCGTCATACTAATGATGCTCTCATTAAGCTCATGAACCTTGTTCCACCGACGTCACTTGTTGTCACTCCCGCAGGTGATGTTTCGATGCCGTCCTCGACTGTAAAAAAGGGAATGCGAGTTCGCGTGCTCGCCGGTGACCGCGTTCCAGTTGACGGCGTACTTGTGGAAGGAAATTCCGACGTCGATGAGCAGATGGTAACTGGAGAATCAGTGCCAAAACCTGTAAGTGCTGGCGGGACTGTTGTTGGTGGTACCACGAACCTCACGGCCATGATCGTCATAGAGGCAACAAAGGTTGGTGAGGAGGCCGTGTTGTCCCAAATCCTTCGCGTAGTTCGGGAGGCCCAGAACAGTAAACCGGCTATTCAGCGGATTGCCGACAAGGTTGCAGCCCGATTTGTTCCCGCTGTTATTATCTTTTCCCTGGTTGTCTTAGCGGTTTGGTTACTTCTTGGGGCTTTCAACCTTTACCCGAGTGAGTGGCGTGGAAACAATGAATCGACAACGGTCTTTGCGTTTGACTTCTTCATTGCGACGGTTGTCGCAGCCTGCCCTTGCGCCCTTGGCTTGGCAACGCCTACGGCCATTATGGTGGGAACTGGTGTTGGGGCAAAACATGGAATACTGGTTAAATGTGGGATGACTCTCGAGGCTATGCGCCGCACTCGCTGCGTTGTGTTTGACAAAACGGGAACCATTACGAACGGTACCTTGTGCGTTGTATTCCAAAGGCGCTGGGGTAATGGCGCCGATGCAGCAGTTGACGCGGTAGGGGCAGTTGAACAACGGTCGAATCACCCAATCTCTCGAGCAATCGCGGTTTGCGTTGCCTCTGATCCTAAAAGTCAAGTAGCCGCCTATGAAGTAGTGACTTCCACGGTACACAGCGGCCTCGGTGTGAAGGCAACGGTACAACGCAAGGACAGCGGTCACCAACTTAACGTTTTCATTGGTAACATGGACATGATGTTGAGTTCCGGTATTGATGTTTCTGGGGAAGTGGCTAAGGTTGTGCGTTGGCAGATGGGGCTTGGCCGAACAGTCACTCTCGCTGCCGTTGATGGAAGCGTACGATTTCTTGCTGCTCTGGCAGATGAGCCAAAGGCAGAAGCCGCTGGTGTCATTCGATTCTTAAAGCGACAAAACATTCGTGTTTTCATGGTAACAGGCGACAATCCCGGCGTTGCAGCGGCTGTAGCGCAAGCAGTGGGGATTTCTCAGGAGGATGTCTATGCAGGTGCCCTTCCTGTCACCAAGGCTGCTGTTGTGAAGGCGTTTCAGGAGGAATATCGGGATGTTGTGTTTGTGGGCGATGGAATAAATGACGGCCCAGCACTGGCGCAAGCGAGTGTGGGTGTTGCCCTTGGTGCGGGTACTGAAATTGCCATTGAAGCTGCCGATGCGGTGCTGGTGCGAAACAGTTTAGTTGACTTGCTAAATCTTCGAGCACTTTCCATTACAACAGTGCGCCATGTTTACGGTAATTTTATGTGGGCCTTTGGCTACAACGTGTTGATCCTCCCACTAGCAAGCGGGATGTTGTATCCTTTTCTGCACGTAAGGGTGCCCCCTGTCGTCGCCGGGGTTGCAATGATTCTTTCGAGCCTTAGTGTGCTTATGTCTAGCCTTTCCATTCGCTGTTTCTCACCTTACAAACGGGAACAGTTCATTGATATCATTTAGAATTGGTGAAAGAATACTCAACAACGGCACTAATAATTGTGATGAAAAATAATGGTAATAACAAGGGTAATAATAACGGGTGAGGAGAAGGATACAAGGAGTATGATAGTTTTATATATTTTAATATGCAGAAAACTTTTGCGTGCGTGCGTGTGTGTGTGTAGAGGGGGGTGGGAGGAGCGGTTACATGCGGGGGAAATACTTTCAGTGGCCGAGACCAGATTTTACTGGCCGGAAAACATACCAAATTCACTACTGTGCTCAGTTTATTATTGCGAATAGCTTATAGGAGCTACCTTCACATTTCTACAATGCGTTACTGTGAAGTACGGTGCAGGTCTCTGCGATTGCATTACGACCAAACAGAAGCTGAGAAGGGAGGAAACGCGGGTTATATTATGGTAGACATTTACAATAATGGAGTAAGCACTAATGACGAACACACATCCCAATGCCCTTTTTGATTTTGGGGGCCTGCTTTTATCTTATTTCTTAGTTGTTTATGCCTTTAGTATACACCAAACATAAGTGTGCCACCGATGTAAAAGTCGTGATAATCCTTCATACACCACACATTTTTTCATGTGTTCACGTGATTTTAGGGCTTCTTCCTCCCTTCTTCTTTGGCTGCTGATGATGGCGGTGAAAAATCATTTTGGGGTGACAGACGGAACAGGTTCTGTTGTAATTGCGGTTCTTAGGGATATATAAATGTGTAGAATAAAAGCAGTGCTAGGGCACCAGGGGTTCCTTTTTTCTGAGTTTTTTGTGCTGATGTTTGTCGTGGAAGCTTCTTTCTTTTTTATGTTACACTGGATCTCCTCATTTACGCATTCGAGTAATTTATTTTCTGCCATTTGTATGTGCGTATACGCTTTTTAATTTTGTTTCTGTTCAATGTTTGTGGTTGTTTTTTTTTTTTAGGATGTTGAGTATTCATCAGTGTGTTCTCGACTTTACGGTTCCGCGTTACGCATCATAATGGGAAATGAAAGAAGGTCAAGGGGGGGAGTTATATATATATATATATACCATCTGCGTTGTTTGTTGACCCTTATTTTCCATGTTATTTCCCACTTCTTATTTGCCTTTTTCCCTCTCCTTTTACCATTGTGCTCTTCCATGTCCCGTATTTTCTTTTTCCCCCCCCATTGGGGTGCGATGGGAAACAAACAAACAAACAAAAAGATACTAGCAGCAACAGACGGCGGTAACCAGCCTCGGTTGAGGAATACAATAAAAGAAAAAAAAGATCTTGTAGCGTCGGCATAGGAGAAGTAACGAGAGATGACAAAATATGAGCTGAAGATGCAGTACTTTGACGAATGGATGATTCGCTGGCGCAAGTTCCAAACCGAATCGGATTGGGAAATTGAAAAGGGCCGTCAGTGGTGGCGCCGATTCAACATGGCAGTATCCGGTGCATTGTTTTGTGGTCTTGTGCTTTACACATCGGGAACAGCGACGCTGAAACGGCAGTACGGCCTCCCACACTTCTTCGATATCGGAGTGGACGGTCAAGCAAAGGAAACAATGCTGAAAACTCTCACCTCCCGCTGGCGTTACACACCACAGGGTTATGGCCGAGTGCTGATTACCGGCGTACCGACGTATATCCTCTTCGTGTCTTTGGAACATTACCGCGAGCGACGCCGCATGCAGCAATACTTGCAGCAGAACACGGTTTTTGGTGAGCAGATGCGGCGGTTGCTCAGCACTGGAAAGATTGAGGAGTACCTTCCAGTTAACATCAAAGCCACTTTACCAGCTTCTCAGCAGGCCATCTACAATTATTAGTGGCGGTGGTGGTGGTGGTGGTCGTTGCACGTTTAATGAGGTGTGTGTGTGTGTGTGTGTGTGTGGGAGGAAGGGGAATCCGTCAAGTAGCGATTTCATTTATTTAAGTATGATACATGTGTTGGATTCGATGTGTCGGTGTCTTTTGTAGGATTGTTATAGCAAGGAGATGTGCAGTAGGGGGGTGACAAGCGTTTGTGAGAGTCGGTGACATAAAACGAACAGAGTTTGGGGGAATTCATTCTTCTCTCTAGTATGCGCTTTAGTTTGTTGTATGTCACAACGGAGCGGAACTTTGTGACGTTGGGGATATGTCCTTTATTTTTCTCTTCTACCCTTCTTAGTTTTTTTTGTTATTGTGATTATATTTGTGATGTGCCCTGCTTAACTGACGGAGGAGTCAGAACCCTACATGTTTACTTTTTTCTATTCTCTTTTTTAACTCATGATCTCTGCAGTGTTTTCACAATCTCTCACTTAGGTTTTTTTTTTTGCATCGTATGTCAACAACAATACCTGCAGTTACTGCGAGTGTGAGTGTTTGGTGAGAAACATCAAGGAAGAAGCTTAAGGGAATGAAGCAGTGGCTTAGGATAATTTTATGCTTGAAAAAGAGAAGAGAGAAAATGAGAAAATCTCGCACACAGAAGCGGAAAGACATAGGTGGGGTCAATGATTAACTATTTTTTACACCGTAGGGTAGAGGCTTATGAAAAGGTGAAAATAGTTCCAACATGACTCATTTTACCAATGGAGCAACAACAGTTGGGTTTCCCCAAGAAGCGTTCTCTAATGTATTATATTTGCGGATAGTAACAATTGCTCGTGACAGAAAATGATTTGCCGCTTCTAACTGTATACCTGCTTACGGAGGGGTGTTGCATGGGGGTTAATATTACTTCTTTTTCTTTTTTTTAAAAAAATATATATGTATGCATATACATATGTGTAAGTTTGCGTGCGTGTATTTCCCCTCCCCTGAAAGTAACTACATCGTGACTCTCTGTTTGGTGTTATGTTAGCAACCGTTTCATTCATATAAATTCTACTGTACGCCATTCCTCCTCCTCCCCCCCTCCCAGATTTGTTGAGGTCGGCTCCCTTTTGCTGTCGGTAAGTTATCCATTGTATATGTTGTTTTATTGTTTTTGTTTCTTATCCTCTCTTCTTTCTTTTTTTTTTTGTGTGTGTATGTGTGTTGACGTTGCGCAATCGCATACGTATAATTTGACCATCTCGTTTAATCGATTAAAATAGGTAGCCTGGGAGCATCCCAAAAATAGCTAACACTTGCTCGGTTATCATCGAAGGAGACTTCGTTGTTTTACTTTTTTTTTTTTTCGTGCGCGTTCTTCGGTCCTATTTGGTTGGGCGACGTTTACGGAGAGTTTGGTGTTGAGAAAAGGGATATATACGTACAATTTTCTCTTTTGTGTTCACGTTCGTGTGGTTGGTCTACAATCTGCGGAAGGTAGCGCAAAAAAAAGGAGGGTTTATCATTTTCACTGCACTTAACACCGGCAGCATCGCAGGCGCTTGTGAAAAGGGGTTTACAACGCTATAGACTGTTTGGTTTAACGGTTTACGTGAAGAAACAAAATAAAAAGTACAAAAAAAAACCAGCGGTTTGTAGGTGTTGCCGTTGAACAAAGGAAAGGAAGTAAAGAGTGAAGGAAGGAAGAATAGCAAGGGTTTCGGCTACCGTCAACAAACTCCTTACAATTAAAGAAATAAAGAAAGAGAGAGTGCGAGAGAAAGAAAGAGAAAAGGGGTCTAAAATCAGCACAGTTAAAATAAGAGTGATGAGGCCAACAGGAGAGTCTGAGAAGTTTATAACACTTCCAACCGCCTCGCGGGTACTTCCCACGGGAGGAAGCCCTGCTGATGGCGGTCAGAGGTTGCAAACTACTATGGGCATAGTATCCCACGGCGCTCAACAGCAAAGGCACAACTCCCAGAACAATGTTACATGGAGGTTGGGGGTAGATGATAGCGTGGAGTCAAACGGCCTGAATGTTCATG
Source organism: Trypanosoma equiperdum (assembly GCF_001457755.1). Lineage (NCBI taxonomy): Eukaryota > Euglenozoa > Kinetoplastea > Trypanosomatida > Trypanosomatidae > Trypanosoma > Trypanosoma equiperdum. Next base: position 72,982 of record NW_027124572.1, on the reverse strand, counting down.
TCCGTGTGCGCGACAGCCGTACTCCAACGCCATTTACTTCCATGTTTGTATCAAGCAGTAGCTCCTCGCCCCTGACAGCTCGAAGCACGTCCGGATATCAGGAGGAAGAAACATCTCCATATTCCATCAGCGGTGCTGAATACTTGTCTGCTGGTGAACACATAGCACACACAGCACTAAGTGGGAAATGCAGTTTTTTTTCCTTTCCGGAAGGTTTGCCATCCTTTCGGCCACCGTCAGTTCCCGCCGAGCGCACCCACAAATTGTTTATTGGACAGCTACGCTTTGAAATGTCGCTGGAGGCACTCGTCTGGTTCCTGCACGAAACCGTCAATGTTAATGTGTGCAACATTGAGAAGCGTGGTTGTGGTTGCGCAATTATTTCACTGTCGAGTGAGGCGGACCGTGAGGCCGTATTGCAGCTGAAGGAACGGCTCCTCGTTGACATTGGCGGTATGTGGTATGCACGGAGCGATGAGGAGTGCTGTAACCTCCACAACTACATTGATTGCAGCGTTGCACATATTCCACGACCGCAGAAAGTTCCTCAGCGGCTAGTGGTAATTGAGGAGGCCCGGACGGGCAGATAAGTCCGTCTGTCCTGCGCATGCATGTGTGTCCTTTTTGTATTTAATCTTTTATATTTCCCACCTTTTCTCGTCCCATTTTTTGACTTGTTTTTTGTTCACTTTTGGGTGGATGGGAGTGCAAAAACTGGGGCGTTGCGATACATGAGGTCAACGAAGGTGAGGAAATGTAGTGGACGCGCATGTTGCGTTGTGCTGTAGAGACAGGGAGTTTTTTTTTTTTAATTGTAAATAAAAACACCGACGGAAGACAGATTGTTAGTATATTTGGGCAAATTTTGTTCGGTAGTGATAGCTAACGATAACGACAGAAGTTACTCACCATTAACGGAAACCGAAATGGGCACAAACGGCAAATATGATGAATGAAAATATCGGAAAAGAATAACAGTGGGAAGATACAAATCAATAAAGACAACTTCACAACATAAAAGGGCGGTAAAGCATAAGAGGTCAACACCTTTTCGGGTGTTTATTCATTCATTTATTTATTCATTTATTAGTCGTTATCAATTTTGAATATCAATAACGATAAAGTGATAATAATAACTTTTAAGGGACGTTTCATTTAATTTAACTCCATTTCTTTTTTACTTGTATGTGTGTATATTTTGAGTGTATGTGCATCAGCGACACAATTTCGTTTTGGTCGTTTTTATGACTAGAAGATTTTATGGGAAGGTGATGCAACCTTTCTTCTTCCTTTTCTTTCCCTTCCCTTCCCTTTCCTTCCCTTCCCTTTTTTTTTTAAAAAGAAAATTGACTGTTTCCTGTGGAAAGTGCGTTACCGAAAGAAGCTTCTGCAGGAACATTTTGGGGTTTTATAATTAAAATAAAAAAAATATTAAAAAATAAAATAATGATAATAATGAAATAACAACAGTAATGAGGAGAAAGAACTGGGAAAACCGGGTTCGATGGTGACGAAGAAATTCTTTCAAAAGGATTCCGTTACCTTTTTCTCTTCAAATTAAATAACAACAACGGCAGCGACAAAAACAAAAAACGGAGTGAAAAGGAATAAAAATATCATAATGAAGAGCGTCACTGGAACCTCCAACGGAGTAATTCCGTTTCCTCCGGCAGTTTTCAACATCACGATTTAGTCGGATAATCACGGTAATTTTTTTTAAAAACCTTTTTTTTATTTTTGAAAAGGAATATGTATATAAACATGTGTATTCAAATATATTTAAATCTAAAAGCGGTAGACACACAAACACAAACATATAACATTTATTTATATAATATGAATGGGTTTGTTTGCATGTGTGACTGCATATTGTAAATATTCGTCACTATCATAGAAAAAAAACAAGATTGTACATGTATGATTATATGTAAAACATAAATTATAGACCCAATCGACGCACACTTTTTCTTTTGTTTTCCTTTTATTGAAACTTCACCAATATTGACGATGCACCGGAGGAAAAAAAAAAGGAAAAGAAATACCGTTGGTTATTATTATTATTATTATTTAAATTTAAAAAGAGAACATTTTTTTTTTTGTGCCTCGCTTTTCCACCGCCCTTTTCATGTTTTTATTTTCCCCCTCTCACCCTTAACACCTGAAAAAAAAAGCCGTTATTTCAAAGCCCGCTTTCTTCCTTAAATTAATTAAACTCTCGAAATTGCACCTCTACCTGTGTCCTTGTCCACGAAATTAACAGCAGTTTTTAATTTTCTTTTTCCTCCTTAATTTTATCCCAACATTTTTTTTAATAACCTTTTTTAATTTCCTTTTCTTTTTACCTTCCAATCCTCACTTTACTTTCTCTTTTTTTTGTTTTGTTTTCATTTTTGTCACACTGCCCGCACCCACCCACCCCCTCCACTCCAATAAGCAAACACACACATATATTTATATATATTTATATATATATTTATTTATATGAAGAAAGAAAGAAAGAAAAAAATGCGTTTACTCAACACTGTTTAAAAAACACCTCTTTTATTTCTCCTTTTTTTACTTTTAGTTTTGCATTTGTTTTATTGTGCATACGCCGTTTTTTTTTTTTGTTGGCATTGTTGTAGTGTTCCGTCGCCCGCCCACAATGTTCATTGTTTTGTTTTGTTTCTGGTCAGGTTAGAGAGAAAAGGGTGACACCTCAAGCAAAAAAAAAAATGGTGAAGGAAAGTTAATTATTTAATAAAAGAGTTGGGGAATCGAGAATGCATAACAGGTCGCAGCATCACATTGCCCGTCCTTTTTTTTTCCTCTTTCTCTCCACTACTTTCTTTCTTATTACAATATTAATAATTATTATTATTACTTCCCCCTTTTAAATATTTAAATATTTTTTTCCCCTTCTGGTGTTGTTCCACCGCATCACACGCCTCAAAAACATCTTCGCTTTAACTCATGCTAACAATTTAAAGCAGCGAAAAATGATTGAATAATTAGCGACAGCATTTATTCAATAATTTTTGCTTGTTTGCTCTTTACAGCTGATGGAATGAAATGGCTCAGGGGCAAAAGTTGCAGCTTTTATAATAAAGGCGATGATGGTGTGATGGTGGAGTCATATATATATATATTTATTTATTTATTTATTTATTTATATATTTATATATTTATATATTTATATTTATTTCATTTGCCTGCATTTTCACACCTGTTTTTTTTTTTTGAATTGTGTGTGTGTGTGTACATGTGCATGCATATTTTGTTTCAATTTTTCATGTATCTTCCTTTCCTATTTTTTTTATTTTTCTTTATATATATATATATATATTTATTCAACCATTCATATACACACCACTTGACACTATCACGTTTGTCTCTGTGTGTTCTTTTTTTTTTTGAAAAAAAAATAATTTCCCATATATATACGTCTTCTATATATCCACGTTTGTGCGCTTATCTATACATGTATATATATACATCTATATGCATCTGTATTTGATTTTTGATTGATTTGACTGAACTGCGGGCGGCGGAATCGTAAAAGAAAAAAAGAATGAGGCATTGATTTTTTTTTTTTTGAAAAAGCAAATATGTAGAGAAGGCGGACACAAATGTACAAACGTGAAACAAATCAGCAACTTAAAAGTTAAAAGGAGAAAAGTGAAAAAAATAAAATAAGGTATGATACATTGAGTGATATGAGGTGTCTTTTTTTTTTTTACTTAGAGGGTACAGTGTGCACCATTTTTTCTTTCTTTCTTTTTTTGTTATTGAGGTGTGGTTGGGGGGGGGAAACAGAAACTTTTTTTTTAAAAAAGGAGAATCAATTTTTAATTTTATTTTTACCTTCACACAAATAACTTTTTTTTAAAAAATATGTTTTTCTCTTGATTCCCTACCCACCGTTACGGTACTGGATTTCTTTACTTTCTTTTTTTCATCAATGTTTATATTTATTACTTGTGCTTTTTTTTTTTTCGTAAAAAAAAGGATTAAAATTTTTTTTTAATTATATACCCCTATCTTTCATTTTATTATTGTAAATTGTATACACCATGTTAATTATTTATCTGAAATGAGTGAAAAGGTGACAAATGTAAAAAAAAACAGCAAAGTGTGGCAGCCCTGTTTCGCTTGAAGTTTACTTTGAATGTAGTTGGGCGCTTCCCTTTATTAATATTGTTAATTATTTTTATTTTGTTATGCTTTATTTTACTTTGTTTTTATTTCATTTTTTTTTCTATTCACTGGGTTTTCACTTTGTTGCCTTTTCCTCTTCGTCACTGCCGTTGCCGTTGCTCCTATCGCTCCTCACTGGTGTGGTATCTTTTTGTTTGATTCCCTTTCTCTTCTTCTCTTTTTTTTTCTTCCTCTTTATCCCTCTACTATATTACGTTATATTTTAAAATATCCCTCATGTATGATTAGATGGAGACAAGGGAAAAGAAAGAAAGAACGAAACCTCCTTTACTCGTGTATGCATTATAATACGGCATATGTCATATTATTCTCTTTTTTTTAAAAAAAAAAAACATATTCGTATAGGAGTAGTGCACACTTTATGTTGTTAGGTAGAGGCAAAGATATAAATGTATAATACATGCATATATATATATATATATTGTGCATCTAAAAGGCGGAAGGAAACGAAAGAGAGCGTTGTTGCGATATGTTTCTTCAGTTATTTGTGTTGCTGGTGGTGGTGCGTGAGCGAGAAAATAATTAGAATTCGCGTATTAGATGAATTACCGGAGGTTTCCGCTCCCACCACCAAAAAAAATAATATAATAATAAGTACGGCGTGATTCACCGGAGACGTTGCCGTTCATCTTATTTTTTGAGGAGACATGAAAGAAAAAAAGAGAAAGAACGAAGGAGTCTGTGGGCCAACCAGCTACTCGGGGTTTTTGGAGTGATACATCGTGTCGTTGTGTTTCATAGAATGTTGGTGCCTTTTTTTTTAAAAAAAATCGAATAATACGATTTGGACGATCCCTTTAATGTTTTTGTGTGTTGTATTCACCTGTACCCAGTCAAATGCAGTGCGTCGTGTATCGTCTTTTCTCCCCATACCTCTGAAACGATTGTTTGCTCATACAGACACACACACACACAAAAAAAAAAAGGCCGGAGCCACGATAAATTATACACGTGCATGCTGGAATAATGAAATTGTCACAACGGTTCCTATCAAACACTTTAGCGGAGGCCGGCACGCTTCCTTCCCGTGGGACGAGCCATTCTGAAGCAATACGGCAGTTGATCATGTCTACATTTCCTACAGCAACCATCTCATTTATCACCACAGGTTCTAATGGTGCTCACAGTGCCAACGTTACTGATACTACCGCTAGTGTCACTAATGCAGGAACCTGCGCAGAAGAGGACGAAAAACTTATGGAACAATTACGTATGAAGGACCAGGAGTCCAAACAATCGGTAGGATGCAGTGAATCACTCGGAGCTCGGCGTGGGCCCTTCACAGATTGCTGCTCACCTCAAGGAGTTGCGGAGTGGCAACGTTTGCATCAGTTGTTCCCAGCAGAAGCTTTCGTAAATGCTCCACAACCCTGTTGGACTCCACATGCTGTAGTTTACATTGGTGGATTTGAAGCCCCCGACTTGCGCCGTACAGTTGCACCGCGACTTTTCGAAAAGGTGCCCGCCTTCGTAACGGATAGCGAGCGGGAGCAAACCGTTGGAGGTCGGACGGCTGTAGGAGGGCGGCAGAAAAATCCCAAGTATGCAACCAAAACACTCCACACGGGACTCCTCATGAGTGAAAAGGGTTGTGCACTGCACGAACCAGATTTACTGCAGTTGGCTCTACCACATGTGGGACCATCTGCTATGATACGTACTCGCACATATCTTTCATTTGCTGGTGCGGAGCCTAATGTAACGGCGTTGAATGGCGCAGTGGACCCGATGCAGCGGGTGGCGCTTCGTCCAGCCTTTGGTTATTCCGCTGCGGCGCTGAGGAACACACTTCCATTTGTTGTCGTGGGGGCATCTCTGTTACTCCGCCGCTGGAATGCACGATGGTCCTCCACAACTTTGAGTAGCGCCTTTTGGCTTTCTGCAGTTGGTCATGCGGTGGAGAGCGGACGCATGAGTGAAGCCGGATTGTTAGTGCAGAAGGGAGGCGTGGATGCAAATTCAGTGATGCGGGTGCTGGCAATGGAGGCAAGTTCAATAGCGAAAAACTGCCCAGAGGATTGTTGTGTAAACTACTTTTTGCCATCGGAGACATTTGAGTTAGAGAGAGGTTTTGCCGAGTTGATGAATGTTGGACCTCGTCTTCCCATCGATGATCTAAAGGTATTACCCGTGTACCCTCTTTTGGTGCGTCAAACACGTTAGTGTTGTTGTTGTTGCTGTTGTTTTTCTTAGTTATTAGGGGCGAATGTTTCTCATCCGCCGTCATGAGGATAGAAAGGTATTTATTTTTATAGTTAAGGCCTCCTTTGCGTGTGATGTGTGTCTGTTTGTGTTGTCAAAGCTTTATCGGCAAATGGGTGGTGGTCTACCCGAGGGAAGGCCTTTTGTTGTTGTTGTTGTTGTTGTCTTATTGGGGAAGAAGTCAGCGCATAGAATTTTTTTTAAAAGAAAAAATGGTGGCAAATTTGGGTAATATTCTTTTTCTTTCTATTTCTTTAAAAAGAAAAAAACGGTATTATAACAACATCTCGGCTAGAGTATATATATATATATATATTACCTCCAACGTGCCGTCACGTTTTGTGCTTCTTAATCTATATATTTATCTCTCGGTACTGTTTTTTATGCCTTACCCGACAAGTTACCATATTGCCCTTTGTCAAGCAACAAAACGCAAAGAACGTGGTTGGTTGAGAATGAATGTTTTTGATTCCAACAGCATGCTCTGTCAAGTTGTTAGCAATATCACAGACCCGGTGGAACTTTTCATCGAACCAGAAATGACTGTGGGTGAGGTGCGTGCATTGGTTGCGGAGATGACAGTTGACTCCAACGATTGGAATGTTCGTCTCACATTCCAAGGTCACACTTTAGAGGACGACGAGGAGACATGGAGTTCCGTGACTCAGCAGTACCCCGTCGCACAAGGAGTTGCTCCTAAACTCTTTTCACATGCATCTAAGAAACGAGAAGAAAAGGCGCGACCACCGGTGAGTTTACCTCTGATGGAAGAACAAAAGGATCGACAGCAGGCAAAACTTATGGAACCGATAATCGACACGTTGGTTAACGATCCAAATTTTTCGGAGATGATGATCTCGGGTCAGCCGTCGCTTCGTCGTTTGATTGATGCGAACCCGGAGGTGGGGCGCTTGTTCCGGAACCCAGAAACCCTCAAGAGTCTCATTATGTCACAAATCGACCCTGATCAGCGAAGGGCAATGAATCGAAATGTGCAGTTGCAGTTGGCACAAATTAGCGCGATTCCCGGTGGTGAGCAGCTTCTTGAACGGTATACCAGTGGGCTTATGGACGATATGGACCTAAACTTGGACCTTGTGAGGAACACAAAGATTAAGGTTCCAGAAGACGAAAAAGATGATAATTCCGAGTCTGTGAGAGGGGTAAATAGCGAAGCCCTTCCAAACCCTTGGAGTCAGTCGACTAACACCGCCGACTCGGGTAACACAAACACTTTTAGTAACGCCGCGATGAACCTTTTTGGGATTCCTGGGAATGTGGGCCATCCGAGTTTAGGAAACCTTTTTGGGTCCGGTTTGGGGGGACCGTTTCCTTTTATGTCTCCCGGCATCTCAATACCCCAAACAGGCGTAACCGCATCGCAACGGGGAGATGACGCCACGCGGTGGTCTCAGCAACTCGCCATGTTGAAGGATATGGGTTTCATGGATGAAGAGTTGTGTTTGGAGGCACTTCGAATGACTAATGGAGATGTGGACATGGCAGTAAACTTCATTGTGAACAAAGATAGCTCTTGATGTTTCTGTCAAAAAGGAAAAAAAACTTGTCGCACAGAATGGTGGGTGCGGTTGCGCGTGTACGTTTTCACGAAAGGAGAATTGATGGATGTGGCGTGTAGTTTAGACATATGTGGACGGCCCCGCGGCGGAGGATTTGGGTTTTAAGTGTGTCTCCTTTTCCATTTTTAAAAAAAAATTCCAATGCTTTACTTTGGATATATCTGGATGGGGGCACTCTTATATGCTACACCCTTGCGACTTACTTTTCCGTTCATTTACTGTGGGGTGAGGTTTAAAAAAAAAAACTCGTGTTACTGGAATGGTAAGCGTCGTTTGTTCGTGAACCACATGCTTACATTGGCTATTTAACCTCATTTCATACGCTCAAGGAGGGGATCAGGGACTTTAATCCACAAGCTTTTGTAACTTTCCCCCTTGTTTTTTGTTTGTATGCACCTTAATGTATGTCTGTCTATTTTCTTTTTTTCTTCCGAGGTAATATATATATATATATTTTACGTATATATTGGGCACAAACGAACACCTTTTTTTTGCCGGTCAACTTAAAGAATGGGTGGAGCGACTTCATCTGAAAGGGGGAATACGAAAAAAAAAGGGGGTGTAGCGTTGAGGAACTACTTTCCACTACGGAACGAGCCCTAAAAGAAGGGAAATAGGGAAGTAATACGCAAAGCACATTTATAAATATTTATATAAAGGGAAAGAGAGCACAGGAGGGCTGTTGGAAACGCAATAAAGCACTTGTGGTACCTCTTCTTTTTGCGAAAGTGAGGTTACGCTTTGGGTTGCTACTTTTCAGGCGGTAAACTAAGTGATTAGGGTGTGCGTAATTAAAAGTTCCCACCACTTTATGCGCTTTGTTCCACCTTTCCTTGCGGGTGCAGCACTCGCAACTTACTACCGACCTCTGGACAAGTCGAAATCTGCATATTGCTACGCGAGTATTGAAAATGCCTTACACTTTCAACCTAAACCAAAGCCCGGAAAAGTTTTTTCCCAACGATACCAACCGTATACCCTTGGGGATGTTGTTCCGATAACACATGACACTGCTCTTTTTCGTTTCCTTATTGATGGAAATGAAGAGTTTAACCTAAAGCCATGCTCCACACTACAGGCATGCTACAAATATGGCGTGCAACCTATGGATCAATGCCAGCGCTTCTACACTCCTGTGACGGCTAATCACACGAAAGGTTATTTCGATATTATTGTGAAGCGCAAGCAAGGGGGACTCATGACAGAGCATTTATTTGGTATGCACATAGGAGATAAACTTCTGTTTCGATCAGTCACATTCAAACTGCAGTATCGTCCGAATAGGTGGAAACACGTGGGAATGATAGCGGGTGGCACTGGGTTCACTCCAATGTTGCAAATCATCCGTCATTCGCTCCAGGAAGAATGGGACAACGGTATGGTTGATCGGACTAAATTATCTTTTCTTTTCTGTAACCGAACGGAGAGACACATTTTGTTGAAGGGACTCTTTGATGATCTCGCACAAAAGTATTCCAATCGTTTTAAGGTATATTACACAATTGATCAGGCTGTCGAGCCTGACGTATGGCCGCACTACACCGGACTCGTAACAAAAGAGATGGTGCATGAGACCATGCCGGCACCGAATGAGGAAAAAAAGATTATATTATTGTGTGGTCCCGATCAGCTGTTGAATCATGTCGCTGGAACACCAATGGGAACAATGAACACCATGTCGAGTGGAATGAATATCCAACCGATGGCACCAGACCTCAATAATTTAGTAAATCTTGGGGGGATATTAGGGGAACTCGGGTACTCCAATGATGAAGTTTATCGCTTCTAATAATAACAACAAAAAATAATAGGAAACGAGAATGTTTGATGAACAAAAAAGTAAATAGGGGGAGACTGCATGGTTTTTACTCATGCTTACACGCGTGAAGTAGCGCATACGGAAAAACGATATTTATTCCCTTTACTTTTCCTCTCGTCACGTGCTTGATCCTGCACAGTTTCCGTTTTTTGTTCTTTTCATTTAAGATTTTGTCTCCCTGTACAACATGGCGGATGATACTATAGCGGCCGACACTATGGGGTTTTTTTTTACGAGAATACATATTTGTTATTGATTTATTTGGTTATATATATATATATATATATATATATATATATTAGTTCCACTTCACCTCCAAAAGTACCGGCATTTCTTCGAGGCAGTGGCACTAAGTTAAATCCATTGGGTTTTGTAATCGTTCGATGCAGAAATGGTTCAATTTAAAAGGACCCTTTTCTCTATATCGTCTTTTTTTACCCTCCACCTTTCAGTCGCGTCATTTCGTCGCATGCGAAGGGGAGTTATAAATATAAATATATATATCGCCATTTTTAATTGCTTTACTTTTTCGCAACTCCATCCTTTTTACCATTTCATTTTGTTTCTTGCGCCCCAATCGGTATTAACATGAACAAGTAGTTGCGAGAAGGAAAAGGGAGAGATATATACAGAGAAAGAGCGGCAGCAACAGCGGTGGTAGACATTCCTGGGGGGAAATATATATATATATATTACACTTCGCTGTCATTTGTTTTGTTGTCACCACCGTCATCTCCATCATTCCCTTTTTCAACTTTGTTTTTGTTTTTGCTGTTACTGAGATAATAAATTTACGTACACTTACAAAATAGGGGATACAAAAAAAAAAACTTCCTCTACTGCGGGGTTAGATAGAGGACAAAGTAGGAAATAGAATCTTTTTTAAAAAAAAAAGAAAGAAGAGGATAGATAAATAGTTTGCAATGCTTCGTCGCACGTCGTTTAATTTCACAGGGCGTGCGATGATTTCGCGCGGCAGCCCCGAGTGGTCGCATCGTTTGGATCTCAAGAAGGGGAAAAAGACGACAATGATGCACAAACTTGGCACCAGTAAACCCAATAATGCATTGCAGTATGCACAAATGACTTTACACGACCTTACGGAGTGGTGCCTCGCTTACTCGCCGTGGCCTCTCACCTTCGGTTTGGCATGTTGCGCCGTAGAAATGATGCATGCATATGCTTCTCGGTATGATTTGGATCGTTTTGGTATTGTACCGCGTCCAACACCCCGTCAAGCAGAAATTATTATTGTCTCCGGCACTGTGACAAATAAAATGGCTCCAATCTTGCGGAACATATATGTTCAAATGGTGAACCCCAAGTGGGTTATTTCCATGGGAAGCTGCGCTAACGGTGGTGGTTACTATCACTTCTCCTACGCCGTGCTCCGAGGCTGTGAAAGAGCAATACCAGTTGATTTCTGGATTCCCGGTTGCCCTCCTTCAGCGGAAAGTCTTGTCTTTTGCTTGCATACATTACAGAAGAAAATACGCTGGCACGAAATTCAAAAGTATTCTGTTCGAGATTAAAGAATCATGGTACAATAGGAGTTTCTATTTTTGGTGTGCATATGTGTTTGTGTGTGTGTCACCCGATAGAAAAGATTTACATCGTTACGGCCGTTGGCAAATTAGCGGCAGGCGTCTGCGGGAAATCAAATCCCTCTTTTTCTCCGTCCTTTTTTGACTTTTCCCTTTACTTCTTTTGTTTTGGATCAGGGGATGGTGTTCCATTCTTTTGTTCATGCTCAGAAAACTTACTGAACCGGAAAAGGAAAGAAAAAAAGGGGGAATAAGTGGAGGTCCATAGGTTATTATAAGTTGCAACTGCATGTGTGTGCGTTTCACGGTTATTGGTGAGTCGTGAGTTAGTGACGTTAGTTAATTGTTTTTGCGACGGAAGAGTATTCGTGTGTAACTGCTAAACTACCTTCATTATTCGTTAGCGATATAATATCACCGCTCCTGTTGTCAAACAATGTATTTTCTCTCTTTCCCTCTCTCCCTACTGCCACTGTTTCCACACTCTTTCACCCCCTTTCCCCTTAATCTTGCATTTATTTCTTAACTGCAAGTAGTTTCAGTATCATTTCTATCGTGTTAAAGCCATCACTTAAACGAAAATCAAACGTAACGGTCGCAACTGAGAAGTAACACATCATCATTTACGGGAACGAAAGGAGATGTCCGCGAAGATGTGCCACGTCGTCATGTTTGCTCTCGACGCAACGAAGTTCGCCGCCAATCTTCCGGGTTCCGAGTTGCAGCGGCACCTGAAATTACTTCGCGAAACAGTTCCGGGTTTGCTCGAAATTAATATGGGCCCAACTGGAACGGATCTTTTTCCCGGTTATGTGGATTGCAGCGGTGGTTTTACTCATTGCCTTGTCTCAAAGCACACAGATGTAAAGGCACTGCAGGAATATGTGGCGCATCCGAACCACGTCACGTTTGCGGAATTACTAAAGGCCTCATATTCCAAACCTCCCATCCGTGTGGACTTTGAGCTGAAGGAGTGATAATTTGTCCCTTAGTGGTGCCAGGCATGAGGAAGAAGAGGGAGTGAAGGCACAAAAGGCAAAACGAAACACAACACAACAAAGGGTTTTGTCCCCACTTCTGAGACACGAAATGCAGCCTGCTTCTTCATTCATTCAAT
>NW_027124572.1:49024-60465 GCF_001457755.1 Trypanosoma equiperdum | reverse complement strand
GTGTGTGTGTGTGTGTGTGTGTGTGTGTGTAGGTTTTCTTCCTTCAGCTCTTCATTTTATTTTGCAGGCGGTTATCGCGGTCATTTCTTCCCCCTCCCCTTTTCATCCTCCGGTGTGCGGCGTAAAAGGCAAGTAAGCTGCAAGGAATGCAATTATCAACCGCTAACTTAAAGTGTTGGAGTGAGCCCGAGTGGTTTCGTTTTGATATTGTTGGGGCGTAATGTTTGCGGTTGGTAATGAATAAAATGAAGTGAATGGGAAGAAGGTTTTATTATTTGAATTCCAGAGGGGATGGAGGAATAAATTATGGTTTTGCTCATTTTCAGTGTTGGCAGCACTGTGCACGTGTGTGTAGGGATATGCAGGCAGATATATGTTATTTGTAACACTTACCTCGTACTGAATGTGTGGCACCGCATCCTATTTTGTTTCCTCTTCTTGTTGTTTCATTGAACCTTTTATTTTATATCAACTAACAAAAATCAGATTTAGCAAAAAAAATTGGGGGAAAGTGAGGAGAAAATAGAATTGTGGTTGTGTGTATACCTTAAGCAGAAGGTATATACAGTTTTATAGTAATTTCTAAGTGTAATAGTGTTAGAGGGGAAGGGACAAGTGGTGTCACAGAGGAAACCACGTAAGCAAGGGGAACGTGGGCTTTTGCGTGCTGTTGAAGTAAAGCCTCAGCACAAAAAAGAAAAACCCACCCAACCTACGGACTTACTGTGCCTTGATTTGCGAACAAAAGCATAGTGGATATCAACCGCTGCTCGCTCACGAATCTGGCAGAGCAATTCCTCCCCGTGCAAAACCCAGTCATCATTAGTTCCAAAGTGTTCGTATTAAAAAGGATACTTAGCCCACTTTTGGTGCACTGTTACACACATAGTTATATATACTTACACATATTTGTTTATTGATCATACACATCCAGTCGGCGTGAGTCCGACTAAAAATAGAATTTGAGTTACACAACCAAACACACACACACATATATATATACACAAAGTTATATCACATTTTTCTCCTACACGCAGCTCCGTCAATGAGTTCTGTGAGGCTTCTACTTGGTCAGGTGATGCACATCACTCCGTCGAGTGTTATTTTCTCTGCTGATGAAGTGGACACACTTGACTTTCAGACAGTGAGCACCATTCCGAAAGCACACCGGGACTTTGTTCAAAAAAATGGACTCATTGCGAAGGTTATGCTCTCAGTGACATCAAAAATAACGAGCTGGAGCACACGGGAGGAGCGACAAAAGATTTGGTGGGACGCACTGACGAGCACTGGGCTCGCCAGGTCCAAAGCGACCACCGTTGAGGTGCCAACTAACCTGAGCGGTGTGTTTTGGCCCATTATAGACGATGAACAATTGATGATATATGCCGATGCGGCGATAAAGCGCCATGCGAATCTGAAACTTAATGAGTGCCCTTACGTTGTTCCAGTTTTATATGCGCAGCAAATATTTTATAAGTGCCAGGAGGTCAAGGGGACGCTTTGTGTAGTTTGGATGCCGAAATGTAGGTACAACTTGGCTCACTGGACTAAGGTGCAAGTGCCCAGACGGTTCATCCCCGAATCTGTACTATACAAACTTATATACGACATCACCAATGCTCTAATTTTCCTTCGCGATGTTTGTGTGGAGTATCCAGCCTGTATCTCCATGGAAGACATCCTCGTCGGAGGAGTTAGTGATGCGGAACCATCTTTTTTGTTGAACACATTAACCAGTAGACCAACCTGCAATCAGAGCGAGGCGAACAGCAGATCGTCGTCCACGGTGCTTTTCGCACCTGAGTTGTTGATTCAACCTTGCAAATTGCTTACCAACTCGGCTTGTAATGTTTGGTCGCTGGGGATGATCGCTTACCAAATTGCATCGGGACTACCTAGCGAGGAAAGTAAAGCACATCTTATGGGGACACGCCACGCGGCAGGTGAGATGATGCTTAATCATTATCGATTGAAACCAAGCGATGTTGTACTTCGTGTGCGGGCAGTACTGCAGGCGGGTTCTTACAACAACCCGTTTATTCACCTCCTGCTTCTTATGCTAGGTCAGGACCCACACACGCGACCAACACCCTATGTGGTCTATGAAATGCTCCGTGATATTATGCGTTTCAAGCCTGTCATTCGCTTCCCGTTTGCCATTGGACCCTTCACTCTGGTGCACTTGTGGTCGGATGACAAAATAGCAGTCGATCCAGTACAGCGGCGGTACGATACAGAGGCTACCTGTATCGTATGCAACGAAAGCCGCAGCAATTTGATGTGCGGGGACAATGAGCACACGTCTGCACTGTGTTCACCCTTGTGGTCCGCGGAGGAGCCGCTTCCGGGGTACGCAGTAGCTCGTGAAACTTCCATGACTTACTTGTATCCCATGCTTGGGAGATTGGACAAAAAAGCGCAGCGGCGGTACATCGATGCAGCATTACGTGGCGACAAAATGAATAGAGGCAGCTTGCTTCAACTGCTCGGTGGTTTCGCTTTGTTGAAACCCAATGAGGGGAAAAGTGCTGTGGCTCACGACGTGATGATTCCTTTACCTAATGGTGTTCTTCATAAGGATGAAAAAGTCGCAGTGGCTGCGGAACTCAATTTCACCGCGGCACTGCCGTGGCCTTCGCAGTGCACTTTCAAACTCCAGCAGGAGGGGAGAATACAGTGGTCCATACCTGGGTTATTCGGCTTCTCCAATGCCCGTTGGTATGCGTGGATATTACCGGGAGAGAAGCTGGAGTTGAATGGGGAACCGTGGGTACCGGCCCCTGATGGTGCTTTCGTGTTTTGGTTTAACGAAAGTCTACAACCCTCAGAGTATGATCGGTATTTCGTTGTCTGCAGTGTCCTCTCCTTGACGTGGCAGGCGAAAATGAAGAGCAACGTGCTTCCCGACCACGTCTTCAAGAGAAAGGGTGATGTCGGTGGTTTGACACCCAGCAACGGATCTGAGGGCGGTTTCTCAAGCTGTACAACATCCCACAACGGCGAAGGGTCGGCGGAACGTCACTCCAAAAAAGATGTGGACGGTGTGAACAAAAGTGGTCGTAGCGCGTTAGGGCAACGCTCTGTGAACTCGTTGCTCAATCTCCCCAAAGTTGGGGATCTGCAGTGCACAAAGGGAGATGGTATATTGCCCGCCCGGAGGCAGGTGAGTAGCACTGCAAATACCACCTCATCATCATCCAACTCTTGTGATTCTGATAACTCAAATCCTAACCACCGACGGCCTCCGAGGCGTGGAAGTGCGGTTGTGCGCATGGACTATGTGGATGATGTTGTGCCGGATATGATTTTTGATGGCACAGGGGAGACAAACAGCAAAGGGCAGCCGCTGCAACCTCAGCAGCGAAACGGGGTTACCGGACACCGATCAAACTCAACAGAAGGTATCATATCTGTACTTCATAGGAGTGAAGACGGGATGGCTTGTTCCACACCTCGTGAGCCAACGTACCCTCGAGAGAGACCTCAGGGCAGGCACATAAACCCTCAACCAACCGAACCAACGGCTAACCCCCGTCCTCCGCCTCCGAATAATTCCCCCGGAAGACGTCAACGGCACGAAGGTGAGGGCAAGTTTGGTCGACTACCAAGTGGAATGGTTACAACACCAACCCTCTCCAAATCACCATCCGGATCCCGCTTCTCTGGTCGGCCATCATCGCCAAGCGCCGCGGATGTTAACCGGACGTTGTCACCGAAGGAGAGCGCAGTGCTTCAACAGAGTAAAACCGGATTCCCACTGCAATCGCCCCCATTACGTGTGTTTGGACGTTGGCATCCTCCGCGGCACATTGACGCGCCGTTTCAATCGCTTACATTCTGCACATCGTCAACTGCTGAGCATGGGACCTTATCGCCACCAGTGATGCTGTCGATGGGAGTCCGCACGGCCCTCCATGCTCCTGCCGCCGCAACTCACATGGCGTTCGCCGCCAATATTATGCCATTAGTTCGCCGAAATCATCCAAAGAGCTCTGCGGCACTTGTTGTTAAGGAAAACAATGCGCGAGACATCATCCCCCACCATGGTTTGGTGTTTTATGATGAAAAGGAGGAGGTAGTTGGTCTTTTGGCACTGCGATTCGCCCTGACAAGATCTCCGGACATCACTACAGGAGAAATGCTTCTTCCAATAAGGCTACTGCCGCCAGTTGTTGCGACAGCCGCCTTTAACGCGCAGTTGAATGCTGCTTATTTTACCGGTAATGCAGTTTTCCACAGTATCACACGCGTTGGGAGTGAAAGTGAAGTGTTGCGTCACTCAGAGAGTCTCCAACACCTCGGAAACTTCGAAACTCTTTCGCCCTTATCTAAGAAACTAACCCTTTCAGGGGCGCGTTTCGGAGCAAGCGATGATCCACCGCACAAAGTAGTCTGCGGTGACGACGACGTCCTGCCGTTCTGTTGGATTGGTTTTGAAAACCAGTCGCGTATGTTGATGATTTCAGATGTGCATCGCCTCTCCTGGTATCCATTATACTTCACTGATGAATAAGCATTGGTGTGATTGTTGCCGCTTGGGCGTAGATTTTTCTTTTCCTTTTTCCTTTTTTTTGTTTTTGAAGAGTATGAATCACTTCCTTCTTTTCGTCGATGATTTCTATTATTCCCCATCCCTCCCTCGGTTGATTTTTTTTTTTACACCTGTACGTGTATAGTTTTTTTTTTAATTAACTTGTGTTACCGCAGTGAATGTTGTCAAGAATGGGAAATATTATGAAGGGGAAAATGAATAAGCAACCTTCACTGTTTGGCTGGAGCAGTAAGGTGTACAACAAACATTTCCCAGTCTTTTTTTTTCATCGGATCCCCCCCCATTTTTTGTGCCCGTTTGTGTCCGCCTTTCATGCAGAAACGAATTGAATAGCGGTAACTGTGCTTCACGGGAAAACAAGTAATGAAAGCTGAATAAAATGAATATTTCTCGTTTTGAGTTGTTTTTATGCTTTTATTTATCTCTTCGGGCAGGCATCCATTTTATTTCCTGCGTTTGTTTCCTTTTTTTGTCCGTGCCATTTCCCCCGTTCAGTCCCGAGGCTCCTCCGCGCTATCGCAGTAGATTTTCGTAGATCCACGTATTAATTTTCTTTCTGAATAATTATTTTAACTATTTCCTCCTCATCTGCGCTACTCTAACACAAAAGGGCTTTCCACAAGTGAGTTGGTGCAGGAAATTCTCCTACAAATTATATATAATTGTATATAGTAGTTTCATTTCTACTATTTATTTTTTTTCCTATCGAAGTTTATTTTTTTTTTGTTTCTGATGTGCATATCGCAGACATCAAACCCTTGTCTTGTATTTGAAATTATGCATGGGGATCTATGTATCGGCGCACGCACGCACGCAAACACATGCACAAATACTATTTCCATTATTTGTTCTTATAGAGAGAAAGAAAGAGATACGAATGTTTTTGACATTATGATAATATGAGATAACAAAAGAAAATAATAATCAGTAAAGGCAATAAAGGCAGTGATGCGTGCTGGTGGTTTGTGAAGGATGCGGCGTACACCGGTGTTCCTGTTTTTTTTTTCCTGTTTCAACATTGACACACCCGCACTGTTGTAATAGGAAATATAGATTTCTCTCGTAAATATGACCAAACCATGTAAACGCATACACCCACATGTATATATTCTAAGTGAGGAACACTTTAATCGCTAAAGAGAATAAAACAACGGAAGAAAGAAAGAAAGATGGGGGAGAAAAGATAAATTGTGGTGACTACCTGAACGCAGCGAATTATATTTTATTTATTTATTTCTGATTATAATAAATTACCTTTATTATTCTTATTTCTTGAGGAGGTGGCACCCCTCTCATGTGGCGAGTGAGGTAGAAAAGGAGGAGCAGACTGATATACATATATATATTTATTTATTTAAAAAGGGACAAATGCAGCGGGTATGGGGAAAAGGAAAAGCAACCTAAGCTGAAGAAAAGAAAAAGGTAAGGGAAACTTGATTGTTGAAGCGCGGTAAGGGGACACATTCAAGCATTGATGAGTATCTTTGTGCACTTAGTAGCCATGTATCTCATCGTATATTTACACGATTCGCCACATACTTATATGCACACACTTGAAGATGACCTAACTTACTGCCTTGTAGTATTTCAACACTCTTAACGGCCGCTGTCTCTTCTGCTCATGCACGTTCATGTTCTTTCGTCTCTTACTTTTGTTGTTTTTTTTTTTCATTTTGGCTTCAAACGTTCCTCAATATTAACTATTCGTGGTAGCTTTGCCAACAGACGGGTTTTTAAATATGTGGAGGCCTTATACTTTGTTTGTTGTGCCCATGCGATTCGGGAGTCCGCTTCAGTTGAGGTCGCTATTTGTTTCCCGCATGCCTGGTCGTTTTGACGCCTTTTTGACACGGCGATTTGTTTCAACAGCAACACCCGGAGGGCAGCCGATTTGTAGTGACTCTCATAATTCTGCAGCATGTCTTACGGCTGAGGAGTTCTCCAACATCGTCCCCATGTTTTTGTTGGGTCAAGCGCTACGTCAACACACTTCTAATGAGGAAAATCATGCAGGCGCAGGTGAGTTTGTCATTACCCGCGAGGTATTCAACCGCTACTGTAGCGAAAGCCACGTGGAAGACACGGACAAAGCTCTTCAACTCCTCTGCGAAAGCGGTGTCGTCGTTTCTATTTCTGATGGAGCGGCGGTTCATCTTCGACCGGTGCAGTTCCTTCAAATGCACAATGACGCCGCTGATGCGAGTGATGCGAAGGTGAAGACACCGTTTGAAGATTATATCCGGGCAGCACAAAACCGTTTAGCGGATGCGGAAGCGGAAGAAATGGCGATGCGGGTTGCGCTTCAACCTGCTATTGATAATGCAGCGAAGCGGCGGCGACTCTTGTGGTCGGGTGCCCTCTGCCTTATGGCGGTCCAACTTGCAGTGATCTCACGGCTAACATTTGTTGACCTTGACTGGGATATCATGGAACCTGTGTCATATTTTCTGGGCAGTGGTACATCGATCCTGTTTCTTATTTATCTTCTCAGGAATGGGCGGGTGAAGAGCTACAAGGAATATGAAGAGAAGGCAGCGGCGTCGCGTGTTCGGCTGCACGCTCCGGCAGACTTCGAGTGGAGGAAATACGATGCGGTGGTGAGACGAGTGGAGGTGGAGAAGAACATGGTGGAGCAAATGCGGAAGTGGTTTAAACATCACTGATATTATTCATAGTGTTGTATGGACCTTTTTCTGGAGTTGTTTATTATCTTCTTTCCATACGTTTTCTTGTTTGTCGATGGCGCCAAAGAAGGGGAATGGGAGACATGTTTAGTTGTTGTTTTTTTTTTTTACATTGAGCAGGAAGATCAATCCTTCGTTTTTATCCTTTGAAGGGGGAAAGTGCTTTTGAAACACTTTGGTGTCCATTATCTTTTTTGGTGCTTTTCGTGTGCGTTAGTGTGAGGAGATGCAGGAAGTTCACTGATGTTTTGTTGGTTGAATCGGTTGATTTTGCCGTTGTCTTCTTGTGAGTTGAAAACTTGAATTACCTTCTTGTTATTCATTTCTTTATTTCTACTTCCGCCTTGTGTGAGGCTGTCACATAATATATATGCATATCAGTGGTGTTGCAACCAGGAGGTAGAGGAGAGAATACTGCCCTTTGTATTCTAAGTGTTGGGCCGTTAATGAGTGACGCAACGCGTAATAAAGTTATGGCTTTTTGTTTGTTTTCATTGTTTCCTTCCCTTTTGACCATTTTGCTGCTATCCTTTTTGGTGACGACTGATATGCCATTCGGCTTGCAGTTGACTTTTGTAAGGTAATTCTCTTCGTTCGAGCAATCCCCTTAACATATATATATATATATTGATACTCATAAACTGTTGTTTACGCTACTCTGCCGTTCTCATTTTTCTCCTATAACTATTTTTTAAAAAATTACTTACTTTGTTCCCATTTGTTTGCTCTGATTTCCCCATTGTTGAGAAAAAAAAAGAAAAAGGGGAAGAAAAGAAACCTAACGGCAGGTTGTGTTTATTTTCCCTTCTTTCTTCTGTCATAGCCGCAAGCAATTTAAAGCTCCGAATCACGCAAATAACTATTGTATTAACAAGACGGAAACAACAGTACCCAAATTTTTTCCCTTTCATTTGTAGTAAAAAAAAATACATTTGTATTTTTTTGTTTTTTTTTTGCTTTTTTGCCGGTACTTTTTGTTCCGCCTCCGTTAGAAACAACTCCGGAGGGAAGAGAAAAAGGGAAACTCCCGCAAGGGAATACGAACAAACTAGCAGAGGGGAGATTTAGAAGAAGGAAAGGACAAAGACGGAAGTGTAACTATAAAGAGTGAAGAAGGAGCGTAGGCGGGATTATTTTATTTTATTTTTTTCCATAAATCCCTTGCCCTGTCGGACCAGAAAGAAAATACATAAAATCAATTGATAGTCAATAAACTTTAAAAAAAACAAAGAAAAGGGTACCAATAAGTGGAAACAGAAGTGGCGGATACCCTCCCCTACGAATATATCCAATCCTTGCAGTGGTTCCAGCGAATTGATCAATCAAAGCAGAAAGGGACGAAGTAAAACCGTTGTGTTCACAAGGTGGTAGCCTACAGATGACGATGTCGGACACAAGTGCAACATACAGTCTCCACAACCACTACGGGAGGATTAATAATGTATGCACCATCAGCCCACAGGCTTCACCCAGCCCATCAGCATTACCTCAAACCGTCGAGGAGCACTTTGATGCAGAGGCTTTACTTAAAGAACAGAGACATCTCTTGGAGAGTTCCCCTGCAGCCGAAATTCGTGCCTCACCATTTCTTCGATTTCGGTTGAACGCCCAACAGAAGTTCACAATGCAGCACAATCAATACCTGGAGCGATGTGCGCAGAGGGAAGCCTCAGACAGGAACCCGCACCCACTCACAGCATCTGCAACTGGTCTAAGGGAACAGTTTACACAACATTTGGGTCGTCAAAGCATTAGTCAAGGACAAAACCAAAGCTATCAAGATGGGGAAGGGTTGTGTTGTTCCGGCTGTCAAAATCGTTTTGTGGATGCCATTGCTTTGAACAGACACAAGTCCACTTGTAGCGAATATGCTGCACTGGTGTTACAACGCCGTGGAAGCGAAAAACTACATTACACAGCCCGCTGCTTTTCTACTAGGGAAACTGCTGTTACGCCGAGCAACACAGATATACGTCCCATACTCAGTATTCGAGAACGCGCCGAGGATCCTCAACCGATATCAGATGTGCTCACAGCACGTGGCGGACACTTTTCGTATCGCAACCAACTTTCCACTCACGGAGGTTATCAGGGAAATGAGGGAGAGAATGCCGCTGCAGTCGCTGTGTTTTCACCTAAGGCGGGAAGTGGAAGTTTGAGCCGCTCTCTTCCAACCCCAACATCTTTGCGTGAGGATATGCATAGCGAATTTGAGGCGCGAGACACAAAACACAACATCCGTGCTCGCACCCAGTCGCAGGAGTTAACTCCGCCGACACCAACCTCCACATGGCACCAGCCGTCTACTTCACTCAGGGTTACTTCAATCGATGAGGTTCCAGCCTCTGTGGCTGCTAGGCAGAGTGTAGATGCAACGATGCCCACAACTCCTCTCGGCTACCAATTGGGTGAACGATTTGATGTGGATATTTCGGTAGACAAAAGCAGCTTTGGTGCAGGGACATTCCAAGGCATGGTGTCGTATTCCCACCTTGGAGGTGGTGTAGATAGCTTAAGAGAGTCCTCTGAGCCTCCTGACGAGCCACTTAAACCGTGTCCCAGCTGCGGTCGTCAGTTTTTCGCCTACTCACGGTGGCCCCGGCATGTGGCTGTTTGTGACAACAAACGTCAGCAAATAAACTCTAGAGGTGGTGGCTCGGTTTCCTCCATCTCCTCGTTTCGTTTCCCATCAGGAAACGCCAACCGCCTCCCGCAAACTGCCCTGGAAAAGTCGACGGAATTAGGCGGTACCACCACCACTACCACTACTGCCACTAAACTGACACGCACAAACACTTCAGAGAAGAGAAAGAGCCTTGGAGCCAGTTACGTGGAACCTAGTATTGAGAGGAGACCACTGAGTGCGTCAAACCGAGGTAGGGACGCTATGGAAGGACCGAATTTTGTGCGGACGTCGACGTATAGCAGTGAAACTTTTGCAGAGGAAGATGGCCAAGTTGTTGATGATCGCGTACCGTGTCCTTCATGCGGGCGTCGTTTCGCCACCCATGTGGCCGAAAGGCATATTCCCCACTGTCGTGAACGCAGCGAAGGGAACCCACCAATACGGTTGTAAAGTGTCTTGATATTATCTCCTCTTTTCTAATAACTTCTGAGGTGGCACAAACCACATATATACAAATATATGATGGTTTGTGTATGTCTGTACTTAAATTAACTTGCGCACAATTACTCGTTGCACAAAAAAAAAAACTGCGCGTGTATGGGTGAGTGGACATCATTCTCTCCCGACTTCAATACGGGTTGGGACTCGCTAAGAGTTAGTGCGTGTTTGATAAATACGATTTGAGGTGGCGTGTGGAGCGCTCTGAGAATAGTGTCGAGGAAGCAAGAAAAAAAGAAGTATGTTCAGTGAAATCACTTTTTTTTTTCTTGTCCCGTCGTATATAAGTGCCAAACACACACACACACACACACGAATGGTTGCGAGAAGCGCAATGCTTGTTTCCATATTTGTCGTTAAGTTTTTTTCCCCTTTGAGAAACTCATTTTTTTTTTCTTAATGGAAACTGTCTATGCTGCGCAATAGGGATAACTGTTCAGGGACGTATGTTTGTGATGCTGCCCGTGGGTACTGTTTTTTTTTTTTAAAAAAAACTTTTTGGTGTGTTTTGTGTCTGACTGTGTGTTTAAAGGGGGAAAGGTGTTTCGAGGAGATTTTAAAATGCAAACGGAATAATGGAGGCAGTGTATAGGTGCTTCCTGACAAATTACATTACCGCATAATAGTGTTGAAGTGGTTGCTGCTGAAACCAACATCAAGTGCAACGTTATACTTTTAGGTGGTTTCATTGTGCTGGTAATTCTTTTTTTTTATTTATTTTACCTTCCTTTATTTCCTTCACGGTCTTCATTTTGTGTACATATGTAACTGCATCACGCACATCAGTGTTCTGTACAACGACGCGAATCCACAAATGCCTCTGGTACATGCCGTATGCTACCATTTGTATTCTTCCTACGTGTGTACTTTTTTCATTACCTTCCTTTTATTTATTTTTTTAAATTCTGAAATGTTTTTATGTGATGTGCCCATATAAATGCACCGGAACCAAAAACAAACACAAAGAATCAAGAAGAAACACAAACATTTAGCACTTTCCCACCTCGTTTTTATTCACTTACAATACACCTTGAAGTGAATAAAACTAAGGTTACTCTGTAGAGTGGGACAAAAACTT
>NW_027124572.1:25739-48999 GCF_001457755.1 Trypanosoma equiperdum | reverse complement strand
ATATATATATATATATATTTATTTATTTATCTTGTATTTTGTCCCCAACACGTGGTATCTGACTGATCAATTACATCATGCCCTCTATCGCTTCGATGATTAAAGGGAATAAAGTGGTTGTTTTCTCATGGGTCACTTGCCCCTACTGCGTCCGAGCAGAGAAGTTACTTCACGCACGCACTAAGGATATTACCGTACATTATGTGGATAAGATGAGCGAAGGAGAACAACTGCGCGGTGAGATTTACCAAGCATACAAACACGAAACGGTTCCCGCCATATTTATTAATGGAAATTTCATTGGCGGTTGCAGCGATTTGGAGGCCCTTGACAAAGAGGGAAAACTCGATGGTTTGCTGAGCTAAATTTGAGACAGTGAGGAGGATTTTTTTTAAAAAAAAAGAAGAGAAAAAAGAGAAAGGGGGGATTACGTGAATATATATGCGGTTGCAACCCTCTGATTAATATAGTGCCAAACGAGAGGTGTTTGCATATGTTGAGGGGGTAAACTACACACCCTTCCTTTATATACATCTCCTTCATCCTTCACTTGATCGCTTTCATTTTTTTTATATTTTTGTTCCTGCTTATATTAGGGGTTATAATGCATTATGCATGATGTGTTCTGCTCATTTCATACACGAGGGAAGGGAAAACGGAAACGGAAATGCAAGAACGGGAGAGAGTAGGAGCGAGTGAACTGACATCAATTCAATCGGGGGAAGTGTTTAAAAACACCTCACCGGTATAACTTCCCCTATTGATACGTTACGCACGATGCTATTTCTGTTGTTGAATACTCGCGCTCTGAAGATCGCCTTTTAGCACATGTGCCACATTTCCCCTCGGCTCGGTCTTCTTTCTTTCTTATATGTTTGCTTCTACTCTTTTTTCTTTGTGTTTCCTCCAAATTACAACTGTTGTTAGGGGCTGCGACACGGTTTCACGGTACACATATAAAGTTATATACGTAGACGCCTGCGTACATTTCACAATTGGATACAGACACACAAGTTTTGTTTGAACTAAGAGGAAGTTCGGTAGTATAGATTCGAAGAAAGAAAAAGGAATACCTACGTGAGTATATTGTATAAAGGAGGAAACGGGCAAGAGCTGTTGAAGTCAAATAATTCAAAGAGAGGACGTTTCCACACATACTTTTGAAAAGCGGCCGCAGTGCTGCATAAGTGCAGGAAGTAGAGTTGGAAAAAAAAAAGAACAATTCCGACACCAAAACAACATTGGGTGTGTGCAAGTACGGCTCAAAATCGCTATCACCACTTGAAACTGTGGTTTGAGTGAAAGGGACATGTTGTTAAACAATTTTATTGTTGAGGAACGTTACAGCGCATGGCAAAAGAAAAGGGTTCGAACAATCATCGTTAACAGCCGCTCACGGTTGGCTGCTCACCGCAGCATCACGGGAGCTTTGGCTATAGCGAAGCCGTACGAACGTATTGAGTTGGTGGGTGGTGAGTACTTCGAGTCGCTATTGATCAGTGCCCCTATTGAAATTGTGGCTGCGGACGGCGAGGAACCAGTTGTCTCCTCCCGTGGTTCCTGTATTACCATCACACGAGATGTTGAGGCGTATTTTGAACAGGTAACATTTGTGTCAAAATCAAGAAGTAAACTGGAGTCCGCAGTGGCTATTCTCAACGGAAGATCCGTTTTCTTCCGCTGCAACATGAACTCTGTTCTGATAGGTGGATGGGCGCGCCCGTATATTGAAAACTGCACAATTGCTGAGAGTCACAACGGTTATGGAGTACAAATTGGTGACAGCGCGGGTGCTGACATTTGGCAATCGGCAATCCATTCACACCAAATAGCATGTATGGAGATTGATACGAGGGGTATAGTTAACGTGCGTGATAATACAATTCATCAGTCATCTAATTTGGGGAACGCTGTCGTCGTCAAAGCAATTAATAGCATCGCGGACGAAACCACTCCGCCAGAGTTCCTTGCATGCCGTCGAGTAGTAGTGACAAAATGCCGCATTTACATCAGCCCTGACTCTTATGTTCCAAAAGACCGCGACATGAGCTCACTGGAAACTCCAACGCAACCGTGTAGTTGTGTGTTGATATCACGGGGTGCGTGCCCAACATTTTCCTTCAACGAACTGACCCAAGGAAACATCGGGTTTACATTCGATGGTGCTGGTTCTGCTGTGCTAGAGGGAAATTGCATATACAAGCAGAAGATATGTGGTATTCTTGCTATTGTGGATGACACTAACTTCTCTCCAGACTCAAAATCAAGGGGTCTACGCATTACCGGAGGTAATCGAATTGACCGCTGTTACGTCGGGATAGACGTGCATTGCTCCGCAAAAGCTGCAATGGCCGCGGGAGTAAGCCAACAAAACCTCATTCCGCTGGAACTGCCATCGAGTCGTAGGGCATTCACGTGGTTCAGGGGGAAGGATAGTGGCAAAGTTGTGGCTCCCCCTTCGGACAAGGATAATTTTGATGATAACCACACTTTTGTAGCACATGGTCAGCCAAAAACAATGAAGCAACTGACAAATGAACTGAGAGAGTTGGCCACTATGGTGTGTGCCGGGCATATTAAGCACTTTACTTCGGCCACTGTTGCAGACACACGTTACGGCGTTGCCACGAGCCTTAACCAACTGGGAGAACTCTTGGAAGAGATGTTAAACATCACAATTCCTCCACCTAACATTTCAGAACGTGCGGCTAAACTATTGGAGCTACGACGAACAGATGGAGTTGAGATTCGAGACACGAGGTTCTCCAGTTGTGGCCTCTGTGCTATTCGGTTCGGCAGCAGCTCCTATGGCGTAGTGGAAGATTGTAGTTTTGTTTCCTGCGGTGCAACGTGTATTGTGGTGTGTAGTGCGGCTCACCCTCTGATTATTGGATGTAGGTTTGAGCACGCAAAAGGTGTCGCCATTTACATGGACAACTTCGCCAACCCTCTTATCATGGGTAACGAAATCATAGGAAATGCGGAGAATGGCGTGGAATGGCGAAATATTTCTCGCGGAATCTTGATGGGAAATGCCATCGTCGGAAGTACTGTCAACGGTTTGTTATTGACCGGTGGGTGCAGTGCCATTGTTGCAGCTAATTCGATTCAATGCAATAACGCAGCGGGAGTAGAGGTAGCGGAGGGGAGTAAACCGTTTATTCTTCTTAACAAATTAATAGGAAATAGGACAGCACAAATCCTTTCCTCAGGATACTCAGCACCCGTTATTGCCCATAATAGAATTACCAGCGGTAGAAACATTGGTATACACTTTCTTTCGTGTAGCGGTGGCACCGCTTTGGATAATGCAATCGCCCAGAACGAGCGTGGTATTGTGGTAGAGTTGGGTGCAGATCCCTACGTGTATGATAACAAAATTATGAGCTCGAACCGTTATGGAGTAGTAGTAGAAAACAATGGCCTCGGAACATTTGTGGAAAATACAATCACGCAAAGTGGGATGTGCAACATTCTCATTAAGGAGGGTGGTTGCCCGGTGTTGCGCAAGAATTCCATCAAGTTCGCCAACTCTGGTGGTTTGGTGATCGTGAACGAAGGATCCGCCACTGTTGAATACAACACAATTTCCGGTAACCAGGTGGCTAATGTCATTTTACTGGACCGGTACACTGATCCCACACTTACAGGTAACACAATATCTGCCTCATGTAGTGGGGGTGGTATTCTCTGCGGGCGCATGTCCAGTGGAAAATTCAGCCGCAACATCATTACGGAGAACAAGCAATATGGTATCTGTATCATCGAGAAGGCGGAGCCCGATATCACCAAGAACGTCATTATGGGAGAACAAAATGGTATCATCGTCTCTGATGAGGGGCGCGGTTCGATTCGAGAAAATTCCATTCATTCCTGCGGCAACGCTGGTGTTCTCATACAAGCAAACGGTGATCCGTTTGTAGAAAACAACAAAATATGTCGCTCCGCGGGTTGTGGTTTGGTGGTGACGAGTGACGGGAAGGGGAAGGTTATTGGCAACGAGTTTTTCGAAAACGATGTGGGACTGCAGTGTGGCTCCAGTGCGGGAAACACAACGCTAGATGTTGATGAAAATTTCACAACGAAGAGCCCTGGAGCAGCCGTAGCACGGACACGTAGGTCCGCCCTGGTGAGCAAACGTTCATTTGCTGGCAAACGGCAGCATATTCAGTCAACATCTACCGCAAATCCACATGCCCTTGTGCGGTGCAACAAAATATACGGTAACACTACGTGTGGCGTGCTGTTGGAATGTGGGATCTCCGCTGTGTTGGAAGAGAATGAGATCTACTCCAACGTGGAGTTTGGCATCTTAGCGGATAGCAGGTACTGCGCGCGGCGCCTCCACGGAAAGCTGAAGGGTATTGTTTTTGAGGGTTTCAAGTTGCCGCGGTTACGGTCCACGGGTTTGGTAACTGTCATTCGTAACAATCGCATAATTGATCAACGCCACACCAACATTGCGTTTGTGGATTTCTCTGATGGTGATGCTGCAATTGTCCAAAATCAAATAAGCGGTGCTCCGGTGGGCATTTATGTAGGGAACAACTCTACAGTTAAAACAGTAGAGGGCAACGTCATTGAAAACTGTGATGACGGTGTGTACGCCGAAAGCGGGGGTTGCGGAAACTTTGTGGACAACACCATCCGCGACTGTACGGGAACTGGGGTATACGTGTCTGACGAAGCGAACCCACAATTTTGTGGCGGGAATGTAATCGAGCGATGCCGCATCAGTGGTGTATTTGTTGACGCTGGCGGTAAAGGTCTCTTTAAGGAAGCAAGTATACGCAACTGTGTTGTGGGTGTTGTGGCGTACACATCACCACCTCTCTGCCACGCGGCTGGGAGGGACACCGCGGGTAAACCTATTGTTACATCTTCACCAGCAGTCGAGCAGTGTGTAATTGAGCGAAATTATTTGCACGGAATTTTTCTTTGCACTGTTCTCAGTGGTCTTCCTCTTCGACAAGAATCGTGGGGTTCCGGTAAGGAATACACGAAATCTACGAAACTAATGACTAGCACGGAGACGCGTACTTTTCCAATTTTCCGAGGTAATACGATTCGAAATAATCGGCATTTTGGTGTGTGTCATGAGCTGTACTCTCTTGATGGGCGTTTGGAAGAATCAAGAGGAAGTGACTTCAGTGAAAGGACGGGGGGAACGTGTGCGGCGGATAGTTTTGGGGCGCATGTCGGACGCGCGTTTCAGAGGGGCACTACATCATCAAGAACACCTTCACCGAGGTCGTTACAATTTTCATACAGGGACGGGGTGAGCTCGTCTTCTGAGCAGGATGTGGAGTGGCACTTCCCTGAACGGATGCAACGGCAGGCAAGCTTTGTGGAAAATGACATCAGTAATTGCTCCATTGGTGTTGTTGTTGGCAGCAGTTGTAACCCCTTCCTGCTCAACAATAACATTCACAACAACGATTTTCTAGGTATATTGCTTCGGCGAGGTGCACAGGCGATGAGTTATGGGTGCAAAGTGCTCAACAACGGTTGGGTTGGGTTGTACGCCGCTCCACGTTCTTCTGGTGCCTTTACATCCGGCGAAATCCGAGGAAACAATGGTTTCTGCCGGCCTGACACCAAACCCACTGACACTCGGTGTTTCACAACTTTTTCCTTTACGGAGGCTGCTACCCCTTTACCACCTTCCTTCAAGACGTCCTACGATTTACGCAGCAGTATGTATGGGGATCTTTTGATGATGTTGAGCGACTACGGGGACACAGTCGCCAGCGCGCTGGTTATGCTTTGCGAAGTTGTGTCACTTTCATCAGCAAGCCTTTCCCTTGCAGGTACCGTCGTTCCATATGGCTCTCTTGACAGTTGTCACTCGCATAGCGGCGGCTCGCTGTTGGAGCAGTACGATCGAGCGTGGGCGGCAGATGGGGGCATTGGTGTATGGATTGCATTGGGAAGCATGACCGAAGTTTCTGATAGCGTGGTGGAGGGCAACCAGAATGTTGGTGTATTCTTCTCTCGCGGAGTAGAACACCAGCTGAAAAACATGTTAAATGGCGTTTTGACACGGGAATATGAGCTTCCGGAGGTTCCTGGAGCCGAGGTCATCACAGGTGGGCCAGCTGGGCCTGGCTCCACTCGCCCACGCTGGTTGCTGTTTACTTCTGAGAGTATTCGCGGCTGTTCAAATCTAGCATCGGCAGAACTAACGATGACGTGCAATGGTTTTGGGACGGAAGCGGGGAAAGAACCCAACCCAGCGGCCTCTCTCACCTCGGTGCGGACAGAGCTGGATGACTGGTGCGGTGAGCCACCATTGGTGCTTCCCCGACCGCCAATAGTGCGACGTAACCAAATCCTTAGAAACGGGTATGGAATAATTATTCATCTACACCAAACGCTCAGAGCAGAGGGGAAACAAGAAGTACAGGGAGTCGCTGATGAGGGTACCCCGCGTGCGAGCGGAAAGGACAAGCAAAAACGAAGAGGTTCCGTTGGTGGAAGGAGAGCGAGTATAGTAGGCGCAGCACCTTTACCTGGAATACGGCGAAGAAGGAATTCCATGTTTCGTAAAGGGAAAAAAGTTGAAGAAGAAACCCCACCCGCCACCCCTTCTGATGTGGTTAATCCATGGGCAGATGTACTACCACCGCACGCTCTTAGTGAAAAGTCGACGCCAGAGTTCACCATATGCGTGCAGGAAAACAGGATTTTCGAAAACTTCACCGTTGGTGTTGTCTGCCAGCACGTTTTGGAATTAATGTGTGGTCGTTTTGTAAAGACACGCCACGAAATCGGAGTTGCCGCTGACAGATACGATAGTGTGTGCGTCATGATTACTCTCAAGAATCAATCAGCATTGCCAGAGAAGCTGTTTACACTAGAAACTCAAGAGAGATTGGTGCACCATGCTCAGATAATGAAAAATGATATATACAAGAATGTGAGGGAACAGGTGCAGGTGACATCACGCTACGTTGCTGTCACTGGTGACAAGGAGCGAACCCTGCTACAGATCGATACTCTGCGACGACCATTTGCGTCTGTGTGCTCCTCTTGTGCACTCTTACGCATACCGCTGTTTACTTCACTAATTGGCGCCACGTCCCCTGGTTGCTTCTACCTTGAAAATAACACAATACACGACTGCTCGATGGGTATTCACCTAATCGGTGTACTGGGAGCAAAATCCACATGCTTGCGCCGGAACGTGTTTTATGACATTGCAGATATTTCGGTTCACGTTGAGGGTCATCTATCGTCAGCAACTATCGGATACGGCAATATATTTGAGAGGAACGGCATCAGTGTATTGGTCGCAATGCCTGAGGATGAGTGTACGGAAGAAGAAAGACAATGGCAACAATTCATAGGCGTAACGACACGCATTTGCGGTAATAAATTTTCCTCGCCTGTTAGTGTCTCACTAGCCTTCAGGGGGGGCGGCGGACCTGGTCCTGTTGTGGGAGGAAATAAGTTTGCGAATCATCAGTACGGCCGCGTTGTCTTCTTCTGCGATTCTTCTTCGGGGTCTACGATACGGGGAAACGTTTTTCAAAACAACTACGCGCCACTCATTGTTACAGGCACTGAGGGCCGCGAAGACGATGGAAAACGTACTATTATTGAAAACAATCTCTTCTCACAGAACTACATCGGACTACTTCTGTGCAACGGTGCTGCAGCGCAGGTTGCGCGTAACGTTTTTGAAGACAATTTTCGTTCTGGAATAGAAATTATCGGGAAGGGAACAAATCCCTTGGTGAAGCAATGCTTGTTCGTCATGACCAAGGATTTACTGTCACTCTCAGGTGCTAGAGAGCAATTTATCTATCCAAGCGACGGAGTTCTGCGCGTGGACGGTTGGCCTCAGTTTTCTGTCACTCTTTACCCAGACAACGTCATCACACACGGTGACGTTAGTAGGCGTTTATCTTCTGGCGTCCTTATCGAGTGCGAAAGCGGTGGGACGATTGAAAACTGCTTCTTCAAAGGAAACCAGATCGGTGTAGATTGCATTCGCGGTGCTTCTCTAGGAGTGGAAAACATCGTATACACTTCTGAATCTGAACTTCTCGGTCCTCGATTCCTCAATTGCTTGTTCCTACAGAACACGATTGCAGGGGTTTGGCTTCGCGGTGCGCACGCCGAAGTGGGGGTTCCTCAGAGTTTTAACGGCCGTCGGCGCCGTTCCCAAACGCACCCCAAGGCCTCAAGTTTCGATCATTGTTTTTTCATAAATAATACAGCAACCATGGACGAATACGGAGATGTTGTTGCCACGGATGATGGTTATGCCACATTTAGCAATAGTATGTTCACCGGTTGCATTCACGGTAAAAGAGGGTCAATGGGTTCATTTGAGCGCAACATTTTCTCCTGTGGTGGGAAGGTGGACACTGCGGTGATCCTGCACAGGGGAACGCGTATGGAAATGCGTGATAATACTATATCCGGGTACAGGAGATCCATTATTACGCACACGGGGGCGTGGGGACGGCTTGAGAAGAACTGGATCTTGGGTGCTTCGCGTTGTGTTATCTCAGCACCGTTCTGCAACACACTATTTACTGGGAACCGCATACTAGGAGCGAAGGAGTGTGGCGTCTTTGCCTATGGTGGCGTTTTCGTAAGTAATGAGATTATGAGATGCCAAACAGGCGTGGTTATACGCAATCCTGCAGAGTATAAGAATTATCACGTCATCCCTTCTGTCGACAAGGGAACTCACTCTTTGTTGTTCTCTGAGAACAAGGTCCACACCTGCGAAGTTTGTGGTATATTTGTTGCTGGCGGGGGGCGCGTAGAAGGGAACGTAGTCTCTAACAACAAAGTGAATATAACTGTCACTTGTGGAACAAAGGCTGCTCAGGGAAGCGATATCTGCCACATCTTTCAGAATGCGGTTTTTGACGGTGGGGTTGGTCTCCAACTAATGAACAGATCCGATGCCCTCGTCGAAGGTAACAATATTTTTGACAACAGCACATACGCAGTACTGATGAAAAAGGGTGCGAGAGGCAGACTAATGAACAACAACATATCTAGCCACCTCAATGAGGGCGCATTGGCTGTAGACGAGGGGAGTGAAACAAAGCTACTCTCAAACACGGTGCGAAACCAGTTTTCTCCCGTTTATAATAAGCTCCTGGGGCCGCAGCGCATGAGGGAAAGGCAAAATGCTGCCGATGTCTTGAAGACGGAGTTGCATGAGCTGGAGCAACGTGGGTCCGAATATGCAACAAAGTGTGCCGCGCTACAGGAGGAAATGCGAAGCGTATTCCATCGCTTAAGGGAAAGCTGCTGCGAAAGTGACGGTAGCAAGATGAATATTGGAACACTTCTTGGAAATTCGTTTCAGAAGGCATTATGTGCAGACGAGGACGAGAAGGACGCCCTTAAATTGCCTGCACTGGATGTCCGAACCCTTTCTACAGAGGATTCTACCGCTCCTAATGACAAAGAAAAATCTCCCACCACACCTTCCATGTTGTCATCAACAGTTCGTGCCAGCACTTCGTCAGTGAAGGATGGAGGAAACAAAGATTCTTATAATATCCACATCCATCTTGTGCATACCGCATATGACGAGAGTGAGTGCGAACAAGTGTGCAACGAGGTACAATCTGTTTTTGATTCGCTCTCACTTTCACTGCAACTACCGCTACGCGTCCTCACCACGACTAACTCCTCGGCATTTCCTGCAAACTGGCCCTCGAAGCAGCTCAAAATATTTGTCGTTGTGGTTGGTAACATTACTAATGATGATTCCCTTGAGGACGATGTCAAGCTGGTGCGTGCGCTTCGGTTCCCGAAGACCTTAGCGGGTAACGAAGAAATCCCTGAGGAGATGAGTGATGTTCTCATTATTTCCATCATATCGGAGGAGTTTCAGGAGCATGCAGACGTGCTGCGCACCACAACATCCGGGTTTCCTTTGGCTGTGCAACTCCAAGATCTGTTGTCCCACAGCAATCCCATGCACTACGTTTCAGGCGTTTCGGAATGCCTTGAGGAATTGCACCGAAGAGCAGAGTCATATCTCCTGAATGCTGCGAATTCAGATAAATCTGATGATTACTTCACCAATGACCCAGAAGAAGAACAGAGTTCCCGTTACTCAGCTGACACGCATGATGGTCACAAGACTGGTGCCTCTCCGAGGGGATCTGAGTGGCGGGGTACTTCGCCAATGCTGGAATCGAAGGAAGATGAATGGCAGCGCCTCCCGGTGTTTGGGGAAAAATTAAACGCGTATATGTCATTTGATTTAATTAGGAAGAAGGTGAGCCACTCAAATACATCCGTTCTGCTACCAAATGTTAGGTGAAAGTTGAAGAATGAATAGAAAGAAGTGTAGGATTGGGGAGGGGGAAAGTCGTAGAAAAGCAAAAACGATGAACAGTTGGTGTCTGCAATGCTTTACCAAATAAAAACTTAAGAGGAAGGAAAAAAAAAAGTTCGATTTGACGGATTCTCGCCTTGTGTGCTCGGAACAAAAATGGTCTTGTGTGCATTTTTTTGAAGTTCCTGTTTTCTCCCTCCTCATCCATCCCTTACTTTCCAAAACTTCCATTTCTGTTGCTGATGTTGTCCACCACGTTTTTTCTACTTCAAATTCGTCCAGTGTTCATCTTTGAAACCCTTTCTAACTTGCCTGATATCCCAGAGCTGTTCACTTTTCCATCCTTCCTTCTTTTTCAGCCAGTTTTTTTTCGCTTTTAATTTCTTGTTTTTTCCTTCTCTTTCTGAATGGGACAGCTGCTCTCCTTGGTTTTACTCTTATTATTATTATTATTCCTATTTTTTTATTTCTTTATTTTGTGTAGTCGATAACTGTGCTTCTGTATTCCTTCATTTGAGGTAAAGCGATGAGAAGGAGTGATGGGGAGTGGCGAATGTATTGGGTGAGATGGGTTCTTCCCACCACAGTAGCGGTAATTGTACCAATGGCGCTGGTAATTGTGAAGGCAGCAGTTGTGATAAGTTGACTACACAAATATTTATACATACTTATGTATATGAACTTATATTCCTCTTTTAGGTCCTCTCTCCATTTTTTTTTTTGATTCTACAAGTGTCTGTATTTTGTATGTTCCGGTAGATATTCTACGTTTTTTTCTTCTTGTCCTCTTTTTTTTTTTGTGCTTGCATTCTGACAAACGCGTGTATATATTTTACTTAAATGTCTTATCTTATCCCCGTTGAGCATGTGTTGTGTGTTTTCAAAGCGAATGGTGACAAGTGCTTCCTCCAGATGTGAAGACAGAGATTGAATAAGTGGGTTTGTGGATCCGAAACCGCAAAGAAAAGAAAAAAAGAAAAAAACAACGAAAGTTGAGGTTCGAAGGTTGAAGCGAAATGAAACGTGACGTAACATCAGCATTAACCACATTCAAATATTTCATACTCTTTTTCCTGTTTCTTCTTTTTCCCCTATTGTTCCTGCTGATGTTTTTTATCTCATTCAGAATGATGTGATGTACCATACAAGGAGGAGAGGTACTTTTTTGGAAGAAAAAAAAGAAATTAAATGCACAATAAAATCAGTGCCCTATGATGCCCGTGCACTGTTATTGTGCTTCCGAAAATATATACAACAATTTTCCCACATTTGTTCTTAATTTCTTTTCTGAGTTTGTGATCCATTATGATGAACGTCAAAAGCGCGCGTGTTAGGCGCATTACGCTGTATGTTAAGTGCTGCAATTGAGAGCGAGGTAATTGGAGAAAAGGGAGGCAAAAGGATATTAACGAATTATAGATGAGGGATAATAACATAAATAATAGGAGGGGAATCGCTTAGCGAGGGAGAGGACATCCTTTCGGTTGTTGGAAGATAGCGACTGCAGTACTTCACAGTTGTCGTGAGTGTTTATTTAGGTTGGTATCAAGCCTTTATTTCTTACTACTGCTGAAAATTCGTGAATACATACTGTTGTTTATCCCTTTGTTGGCGGCCGTGGGGGAGGGAAATAAACGCAAATCTGCTTTTTTTTCTTTCTTTTTTCTTTCTTTCCATCGTCACTTTCACAGAAGTACCGGCGTTACACAGCAACTTCACTCCCTTCAGTGAGGGGGGAGGAACAAAACAAAAAAAAAACTGGAGGAGGGAAAAGGAAAGGAGTACCAAACATACGCGTATTTGTTTCCACTTGTCGATGTCAAACGAAGTTGAATCTTCTGCAGCGGAACCTCCGGCACCCGACGAGGCCACTAATGTTGCTGGACACCGATATATTTTAATAAACAATATTCTTTGCAGAACTGAAACATCGGATGGAAGTTTCCGACCATCTGATGTTTTTGTTGGTTTGGATCCACCTCCAAGGGGGACCGCGACCCTTGGCAGTGCTGCAGAGGATAACTGCAACCATCTTAGCGTTGGCGAATTTGATCCCACAGCTTATGTGGACTCCATCTCAAAGGATTGCTCTATTTTCAACGTGTTTGGCGTGATGTCTGGTGGTGTCCTCGTGGACAGTGAAAGTCGCGGGTTTATTGACTTTACTGACGACATGATTTTCCGTCCCCCTCTTCCACCACCTGTTGAGGGAAATGACACCCACAATGAAGGTTCGAGAGATGGACAAATTCGTGCCGATGGAGTTGTTTCACTCGTGTCTTCCATATTCCCATTTAACGGGTTGGGGACAGTCGACACACCGCTTCCGTGGCCGCGTTCACTGCCGCGTCTGAGGTCTCAACGCATATCGTACCGTCTTGCAGCGAAGACGGTGCATCGGATGTTGAGTCGCTGCGTTGGAAATGTGAAATGCAACAAGGCGGTATTGGTGGTTCTCGAATCGTATCGCATCCACAGGAAACTGCATTCTCCACAGCTAACTTTTCTACCCAATGAGATTCCATTTAGGTTCCAGTGGCATGGAATGACTTTTCGCGTTAAGGATGGCGGTGCACCTAAAAGATTTGATGCGAACGGAAATAGAACCCATGAATACCGCAGTCCAATTGGCCGCATAAATCACATGATGGATGGAAAGACGGGCTCTGCTTATTCATCATTTCACGCCTTCACTGGTCTTCCTAAGATGGCCTTCAGGCGATACCGAGAGTCTGCCCGACGTGAAAGTAGGCATCGGTTAGAGAATCTAGCGGATGGATACTCGCGGCGATTGGAAATGCGCATCCAAAATATCGTCCACCCCATACGAGAGGAGATGCACATCGATGAAAACATTGAGGTGGTGTTCAGACGGAGAAGTGGTGTCCATCTCTGGAGTGCCTTTCAGCGGTATTTCACCATTCTGGGAGTTAGTCGCTGCACGTCATGCAATACGCCAAATTGCAATGCATGGTACCTGGATAATGATGATAAAGTGGACTACCCATCTGCTCTCCGCAAACTTGAGGAGGATCTGAAGTACCGCAGAACCTTCAACTTGTCTTCCAGTATCCTTGCTGATTCGTGGGATTGGCTTCTCGCTAAAGAACGGGGTCCACTTACTGAACGCATTAGAAAAATCATTAAATACGCCAGGCAGATTGATGCGGAAAATAAAAGAGAAGTTATCAATACAGATAAGGATCTAAGATAAATTACGACGGGAACAAAGAAAATAAGGAACGTATCACAGGGGGTCAGCGCTGACAAAATGAAAAAAAATGCAAGGTTGAGTTAGCACTCTGTACCATATTCTGTTTTTTTTTCTTATCAGTAGCTTCATCTTATCGACGGAGTTGACGATGCAAATAAAATCAGGATGTGAGATGGAGTTTATCAGCTGATGTACTTATCCACTGAATCAAAAAAAAAAAAGCACAATCTTTGTTACCGTCCAACAGTACTGAGTGGGAGATCTTTTTTGAATTCCTTTGCAGTGACGAATAAAAATCTGGTGTGTACCTTCGCATTTTGTCACCGTGATGCAAGCCGAATGGGCTTCACATTGGATTTCAAGTATTTGCATCGGGAAACGGTTTTCATCCCCCATTTCTCTTTACTTTAAGTTTCGATTGTTGTTTGTTTTTCTTTTATTTTCAAAGGTCTGTGCTCGGTCTCGTGTTTTGATTTATTCTCAACCCGTCGTAGTGTAAGCTGTTTTAGCTTTCTCTACTCATTGTAAGTTACTTACTTATTTGTCCCGAATACGTGTGCCAGTCGCTAGTTTTATCTCTCTCTCTCTCCTCACTTTGGTTCTCCCCTATCCTTACTTGCTCTTTTCCTGCCTGTTTTGATCATTCGGCTGATGAAGTGCTGTACTTTTCTTTCCCTTTATTTCCTTTTTCAATACACCTTGTGCAGGCACTACCGTTTCAACACCACTACAACGGAGAAAGTGTGACAGAGGAAAGTTTGTGGGCATTTGCTGAGTCAAAAAAAAACCAAAAAAAGAAAAAAAGAGAGGAATAACGGGGGAAGGGAAGGGATTCCATTACGCTTTGTGAGTTTATTTAGGTTCCACTCATTCACTAGTTTATTCTTTACCGTGTATAATAGGATGCTGAAGCAATGTCTGCTTCAACGTTGTCTCGTACAGTATCGCTCTCTGATGTCCGTGGCAGATAAGCTGAATGGAATGCTCGACACGCGTCAGGGAAAGGGATTCACTCCACGGGAAACACTTAAAAATCACCTACGCTCAGAGGTTATGCCGCTTCTCAAAGGTACAAAGTTAGATAGACGTCATGACAGTATAACGTTCCGTCGGTCAATGAGTCAACTTGTTCGTGACGCCGCATTTGCAGCTGTTGTGGTCCACGCGAATCCAACAGGCGCGTTCGTTACTTCCCTCACGGAGTGTATTAAACACGACCACGAGCGGATGCGATTTATTTCGTACATGACATCCGCTCAGTCTAGTCGCGTCATTGCCCACCTGTGTAAAGCGGGTGTACGAGACAGCGCAGCGTTATCACCATTGATCTCGCGCCTAGACTTCAACGAGCTGAAGGAGATTAGCCGAGCCATGTTTGCCCTAGTGGAAGAGGGCAAGTGCAACGAAGTTATTTTCCTTATCGTGCCCATGTATTGCGGGGAAAAATGGACACTCACTTATGATGCCGGGAAAGGGCACACAAATACAGAAAATAGGAACTGCAACGTATTTGAGGCAGTTCGCGTCTTGCGCGTGTTATCAAAAGCCGTTCGTAGTGTGGTAGAACGGCGGCGTACCGACCTTGAGGCGCAGGGTTCCTTGAGTCCACTTCCAATCGAAAGTATTCAACGCTTACGCACAAGCCTCGCCAACTTTATAATTGAGAATACTCAGGTTCTTCGTGGTGCACATTGGATTAATTTCACCCGAGCCATGATGCACTTTCCGCAAGAATTTAAGCTGGTGAAGTATCTGGAAGACTACTCACCGGTTGTTCGGGCTGTTGAGGCGTTACAATTACCTAATCGAGGAGCTGGACAACAACTGATTGACACGATTGACACAACAGACCTGGCGGCGCTGGGAATGTCACGACTCTTTGAACCGGTTAAACACATGAAACGACCTCAGCAAAGCAGTGAAAGTGGCATGAGTGAAGGACCCCGAGGAAGTATTCTGGACGTTCCTCCAAGCGAGCTGTCGAAAATCATCCCTATCATCGAGCACCTGCCGAGCTCAAAGAGCATTCAGCAGTTGCGTCTTCAGTTTGTTGTCGATACTGTTGTGAAACGCTTGGAGTTTATGAATTTTGCCGATGTTGTGCACTTTCTTCATGTCTTGCGAAATATTGAGGGTTCTGCACAGTTTTCTACCTCGTTGGATGCGGCTGTAAATGTGGCGAGTAAGCGGCTACTTGAAGCTGGACCTGATTGCGATGTTAGTTCCGCACCATACCGCATTCCCTATGCCCGCCTTGTGCAACTGGCGACACTTCTTAGTGCCTTTCGGGTGAAGAGCTGCGTTGGTTTCGTAACTTACCTTTCCTACCTGGCACCGACACTGCGCTCTCTGAGGGTGGATGATGCAACCGCCTTCATGTGTGCGTTAGCAACGATCGCCCCTAAGGACGGTCAGGAACTTTGCGCCAATGTGGGAAAGGAAATTCTTGATAGGGTAGGCGTTGATTCGGAGCGAGGGGGCAACGCTGGTTTGTTCATGACCTTCCCTATATCATGTGTGAAGCTACTCCGGGCTGTTGTAATTCTGAATACTGTGCCTTCGTCTAACTTTGTATCGCTTATGTTCGG
This sequence comes from Trypanosoma equiperdum, assembly GCF_001457755.1. Classification (NCBI taxonomy): domain Eukaryota; phylum Euglenozoa; class Kinetoplastea; order Trypanosomatida; family Trypanosomatidae; genus Trypanosoma; species Trypanosoma equiperdum. Next base: position 32,876 of record NW_027124572.1, on the reverse strand, counting down.
TGATACCGAAGGGCGAACACAGTTTTCTGAGGAATTTTGTGTTGAAGAAACCTCCGTGCTCTTCGATGTATCCCGCTCGCTATACCACTTCTCACGCATGAGGCCGGGGGATATGGCGTGGAACGAAACGCTGTGGTCAAAAGGTGTGATGGGCTTTCTTTTGCCTCTACTTCATTACCTCTCCTCCGTATGGCGTGATGGGTTAGTGTCGCCAGCTGGCAAGTCCCCTCGAGTAACATATATTCCTATTGCGTGGCGTAGTGCCGCCGAAACAATTTTTCCCTTTGTCGACGTAAATCTTGATGTTATCTCGTTAAAAACGATGCAAGCACGCCTGGAAGAAGTATATCCATCCTGCCGCGATATCATTCTAATGGCAGTAGACGTAGCGGATGCCCAAATGCGGATACGCGAAGGTGACGCCGTCGCGGGTGAGCCAATCGCCTACTCATCTAATGCATTTATTCATTTGGTGTATTTTTTACTCATGGTTGAGCATATGATTTATCACGCGACATGGCAAGCCGAGATGGGGGGAAACACAGAAGACGGGGCGACCTTGAGGGAAAAGATGCAAGAATTGAAAGGAAACTACAACACACTCATTTCCACGAGTTCCATCGGCAAAACAGGGGCACAATGTGGAGGAACAACGGCTTTATCCCTCCTGGAAAAGGCTTTCGTACAAGACGGAGAAGACGGAGGGAAATCCCCATTTTGCCTTAGTCGCAGTGAAGTGCTCGAAATAACTACCAACCTTCCATTTGCTCTCACACTAGTGGTGAATCAGGGTCCTGTCAACGAACTGTTCTGTGAACGTGCAGTATCGATTATGGTGAATGTTGACGACTAAGGGCTGGAATTACATCATGATTCCTTACTGATAGCAGGAGAAAACATCGAAACATGGAATTGCAAGAGTGAAAAGTAAGAAGGGGTGGTTGTGACGACTCTATAACTGAGGGTAAACAAAGGCGTGGCCTGTTGTGTCTTTGGTCGATAAGCCGTGTGTCATGTACGGTTCCGTAACTGACCTGAGGATTACATGGGCCCGCTCAGAGTCAAGAGGAGCAAAAACGGGTACTTCACCATCAATGCCTGCGCGTTACCGCAGACGTTTCAAACTAAATCGACTACGACACCGGGGGGGAGGTGTGCCAGGGAAGCTAAATACGTTTATGTTTTTGTAACAGCAAGCCTATTTCTTGCCAGATTGGTCTTTACAATATTGAAAGCCTAGTGTGCTCGTTCTACCACCTTCACAAGATGCGCCTTTCGACACCTGAAGTTACTAGCAGTATCGTCAGTGCGCGTACCGTTTTTTTTTAAATTTTGCACTATACTTGTTGGTTGTGTTTTGTAGGTTGCCAACTCCCTCCTGCTCACTATTTTTAATGTATCACCAATCTCCATTTTCATTACATATGTAGGCGAGAACGAGCTGCATTGGGGGTGCAGAGTGTCGAAAAGGAGACGAGAGCGCTGAGAATAGTAAGATATATATCACTATGTCACATCGAATAAGTTCAACTAACAACCCCTTCAGCGAGCGGGATTTTAACCTCTTGAAATCTGGTGCTCTTGAGAAGTCACGGTCTGTGGTTTCTAGACGTGAGCAGGTATGGGATAACATTGTTGATGTTGGTGAGGGAGTGAAGGCAAATGATGTGGAGGAGCTGATGGCGCGGCTAGAGCAACACGGTCTACGGCGAGTGCTTGCCGAAAACGAAGGGGGAACTGGTGCCCTTCATGCGGCGGATGGCGCACACGGAACCGAAAATTGTGATACCTCAACAGAAGACATTGATGAGGACGATAGTTGCGAAAAACGAGCACCATACTACTACATGTGTGTCCCGTGTGAATTGTCATTAACTGAAATTTCCACCAAACCAGCAACCATGAGGATGTTGCAAGATGCCCATTATCACTTCTCGTCCGCTGAGCATCGATGTATTGCATCGTGGATGGGTGTGGTTGATATTGAGAAGACACTTGCTGTCACATCACGGCTAGAAGTTGGGGGGTACATTAGAATTTTTGTTAATGGTATTCCTTTTCTTATATCGGCCCGTCCGGGAGGCGGAGGTATGTTCTATCCACTTCCCCACGAAACAGTGGAGGCACGGGAACAATCGGGACGAAACGCAGAACCCAGCAAGGGAACTGCAGTTCGAAAGGAAATTTGGTACAGACCCCTACAAAGCGTATTTACAAGGTGTAAACAAATCCTCTACACTGCCGCTTCGCGTCAGAAGTTGCGTGGAGAGAGCAGTCCATTCCGTGCCCAAAGGCGCAACGGTATTGTGCTGCTGCACATCCCAATGAAAACGTACGAGCGGGAGAGTTTTATTCGAGGGCCGTCGGTGCCAGCCCTCTTTGAGGTACAAAGGGAGCGAGTGTCGAATAAGAAAAGGAGACACAAAGATAACGGAACCCGGACTTGTTATGTGATGCGCGAGAGACCAATAGCAGCCTGGGAGGACGAGGATGACTCAACGGATGCGATAAGTAAAGTTACTGTGAAGGAGGAGGGCGTGTACCGCCTTGTATTGCTTTGTTCAGATGATGTCAGAAGGTCTATGAGACAAGCAGAGGAAGAGGAACACGAACCGGAAACGCGGGTGTCGGGTGAGGTGACTCATCCTCTTACGGTGGAGGCCTTACAAATGATTGGAGGGACAACCAGAGAAGAAAGCAACCAGTCGGACGGCAAATCTCTGAGCTACGATTCGAGTTCTTGGAGCCGAAAAACATAAAACAAAAAAATGCATTTATGGGACCGTTAAGAGGGGGATGCACGACGGCGCATATCACTGTTCTGGTTCTCTTCTTTTTCTTTTGTAACTTTTCTTTTTGTAGTTTCTCGCTTCTGTTACTTTTACTTTCCCGTTATTGTTGTTCGTCGGTTAATATCAATGTAATTGGGGAATCGGCTCTATATGGCAATAATGGACGGTGCGCCATATCAAAAAAAAAAAACTGTGAGCCTTGTAAGATAATATGTGGTGAGGGGAAGTGAGTGGAGCTCCACATTTTAGAGCGCGAGCCGCGCTCGTAACGATCCTCGTTTTAAAAAAAAAATTTTGAGCCCTTTAGTGGTCAAACGCGGGTCGTGTCTTCCTTACGGCTTCGTCTAATACCGTGTCTCCCTTCAACGCAAAAAAAAAATATATATATATAGCGCTACCCGCTTACTTCTTTCTCTCCCCCTTTTTTTTTCCTTTCATCTCTCTGGTTGTGCTGAAGCACATACACGCAAACGTACACAGGAAGGGGTGTTCGAGTAGTCAAAAAAAAAAAATTACATCTGGAACTAGGCACAAACGTGCGTAGTGTTTTTTTTTTTGTGTAAGGTAATTTGAAAGAGGAGGGGGGGGGAAAAGGCAACAGAAAAGGGGGAAAAGAGAGACAGGTGTAACTATACCAGTCTACCAACGCCCCTCAGTATGCCGGAAAAACCTGGTTCACATTCCATGATAAATTCATGTAATGCCCGCGTTGTCTCTACGCCTTTTGGAATCAATGGCTTAGAGTGCTACGACGGAAACTTAAGTGTCAATCACCCCCGTGTGTTAAATTCTGCTACTTCCAGAAATGAAACTGCAGTGGGAGGAGCACTTGGGATTCGTAACTTATGCAACCGAAACAAAGAGGAGATGGATTTTGATAAACCAATTGTCTTAGCTTCTCTACATCACAAGGGTAGACTAGTGGTGTGGGATGCGGACACAATGGATGTATTGGGAACATGTGATCACAGCGGCGCATCGGTGATTGAATGTGTGATTACCCCAACTTATATTTATGTGCGCGTAGAAAACGAGGGGTGTCTTGAGGACAAGGAAGCAAGTATTTTTATTTGGCACACGAAGTCGCTTAAATTGTGCGACCGTGTTGTGGCCCACGATGGTCGTGTGACATCGTTTGCGGTGAGTGATGAAAGTGACGCCTGCTTCGCAACTGCTGGAGTGGATCAAATGGTGCACCTCTGGGATTTGGCGAAGGACCACATGATACCCGTACAAAAAATTGCACTTAAAAGCAGTGTGACGGTTTCACTTTACTATGCAGGCAAAATCTTTGCCAGTTACGCAGGCTCTCCGATGGTTGTGTGGGATGCGGTCTCTGGGAAGGAAGTTTTTCGTACAAAGGAGGAAAGTGGGAGAATAACCCTTGTTCGTTGGATAAACGATCCTCAGCGCGTTAAGAGCAAACGTCGGGTAGCGCAGGATCTCTCTATTATTGTTGGTTTCAACGACGGGTTTATTAAGGAATGGTCGGTTCACACGGCACATTCTTCCTCCTCCTCCTCCAGTTCCAGCGTTTCTCTGGCCTTGAAGTGGGCTCATAAAGTTCATCGTTCTCAAATTGACGATATCTGCGGAGATGATGAGGTTGTACTAAGTTGCAGCGCACTCGATGGCGCATTTCTGCTTCTTCCTTCGACAGGAAATGCGGCATCGCTCTTTTCTTACGGTGCGCGTATAGGACTACTTGATACGTGTTCGAAACTTGCCATCGTTGGAGCAGAGGACGGTTCTGTCGCTGTGTTTTCCTACGCCGAGTTTTACATGGGGAGAAGTGTCCCGGGTAAGTTATCAGTATTTCGTCCTCACGTTGGTAGTGTTACAGGCATGTTCCTCCAGCTGCAAAGGGATCAGAAGTGGGACAGGCTCATGTGCAGTTCAGCTGACGGAAAGCTGTTGTTCTTGGATTACAGCAAGAGTCGCTGTGGGTCGTGGATTGAAAGGGTGAAATCTCAAACTGTGGACTTCATTCCCCGCACTGGTGGCATTATTGTTCCACAAAAAGACGGAAAGGTTAGCATAGTGAATCGAGACACTTTAGCATTCAGCTCTAAACAACCATCGCTGAAGCTGTCCAAGTCAGTTATTACAGTCCGGTGGGCTGATGCGTATAACAAGCTACTTTTGGGATACGAAACGGGGGAAATTGCGGTGTATGAATGTCGAATAGACAACAATAACATCGTATCTTTCTTCAAACTGGAAGAGCGAGGGTTGTCGCCGTATTTTGTTCCACTTATTGCCCTTAGTGAGCCTTCCTCGCACCTGGCAGTGGCATGTTTTAGGAAGGAGACGCTGCATGAGGGTGGTTTCTTAGTCATTGATGTGGAGCATGCCGACATCACTTTCCCCTTGCAGTACCTACAACGATCATATGCCATCCGCTGCAGCATAATCCCTCTGAAGGATATGGAGGATTGCGATTACACTGTTATTTTGTTACTTAGAGATGGCAGTATCCTTCAGTACTTGGGAGATGCAGAGGAAAGAGTCGATGCCGTACTTACGAGGACCATATCTAATTCTCAACTCCCCAATGTGCGCTCGATGGAACTGACAGGTTTGAGCATTTTCCCCTCTCAATATGTTCTTTCGGTGGAGCAAACGACGACAGACGCACCAAAAATCACTCTCATATACGCGGAGGGACCTCATCTGAAGAGGGCAACATTTAGTGCAACTGCAGCGGGATCTGTGGAGGTGATAGATTTTGCCGAGAAGGGAGCGAACGCTTCTCAACAAACAGAAGAAAAAAAGCTTGGAGACGTGGTTTGCCTGACGGGTATTTTTCAGGGTGACTTGGGCCTGGCTGTGGTTCGAGATTCCCCATTTGTTGACCTTGTCAGTCCAGGAGGTGAATATTTGTACCGCATTTGGTACGGTGGAGATGTCCTCAACTACGACATGGAAGGTCGACGCCGGAGACAACTTAGTTTCCCCTTTGATCCTGCCATTCTTAATGAAAAAAAGAGTCTTGCAATGAATTCATCCTGCAGTGCTTGTTGTGTTTCCTTCTGTGCGGAACGGCGATATCTTGCCATTGGTTACCGTGATGGTACGGTGCAACTCTTTGATACAACGCAGCATGTCATATTTGCTCGCTTCATGGCTCACACGGCAACAGTCACCTCCATATGGGCCTTCCCCCACGCCATGGTTTCTTTTTCTGTAGATGGAAGCTGTTACGTGGGAAGGGTGACCCGTCGTGTGTTGTTTGGTTAGTTTGTTTTTTTTTCTTTTTCTTTTTTTCTTTTTTCTTTTTATTTTATTTTCTTTTTTCTTTCTTTTTTGAGTCCAACTAAGTTTCTATCTGTTGTCTCTCTATAACCCTCATAGAACCCAAACAAACGCACTAGTGGAGCGTTGTTGACCAAAAGATGTTGGAGGGCAACTGAAAAAAAAAAAAAGAAAGTGTTTGTGTATGTGTTTCGCTGGTTAATCTTAAAGACGACTTTTGCCGTTTGACTGTCCCCTTTATCCCGCGTATGTACCGTCAGAAAACGAGAAGAGGGATATGATGAAAGAAAAATGCATTAATATTTGTTAATGTAATTCAACAGGACAAACCACCGCTAATGGCCTGAAGATCAGTGTCATTTCCTACTGCCAGCATGGAAGGGTTTCTGATGGTTGCTAGTGAACAGCAGTAGAAGTGAAGGGGTGCCCGAAAAAAAAAAAATGGTTACAAGGGAGAAAATGGCTATCAAAGGTCATGTACTAATGATTTTTTTTTAAAAAAAGAAGAAAAATGAGAAAAAGGTGGGGAAGGGGAGGCAACAACGATAGAACATTTAATAATGGTCCCTCCTCTGATATTAGTTGGATGATAGATGTCGGTGCGAGTGTGCCATCCATTTTTTTTGTTCTTTTCATTACATTAATAATCCAAGGTGTGGAGTGGTGGTGACTCCCACCCACTCCTCTTCGTTTGCTGTCTTTCCTCCCTTTTGTCTTTTTTTTTAAAAAAAAAAAAAGCTATTGCACCGCGCTGCGTAAAAGGGGGAAAAAACGACCCAGAAGTTAAAAAAAAACAAAACAGACGTTTATAACCGCAAATACAAAAGCTATGGCAAGTTCAAGTGGGGTGTTGCTGAACCGAGTTGGCCGACTGGGGTGTGTTTTCCTTTTCTTTTCTTTTTTGTTTTTCATGTCACAATTGTGTAAACGTACAGTTATTGTTGAGGCACCTCCCCTCTGTGTGCTCAATTTCTTTTTTAAATCATGACGGCGGTGGTGATGATGATTCCAATGAGAAAGGGAGAATGAAGGGGTGAAGAGAAGCAAACAAATATGTTTTTTTTTCTTTTCTGCATTGAAAACGTAACGG
>NW_027124572.1:6523-25714 GCF_001457755.1 Trypanosoma equiperdum | reverse complement strand
GGGGGGGGGGGTACCCGTTAGGTCCAGTAATAAAGTCACTGGACCGCAACCAACACGACGGGTTTAGAGGAAATCGCAACTTGTGCACGAGTGAAGAAGTTGGAGTGACGTGTAATTATGCGGTTAATTATATTGTAGCTACTTCCTTCCTTCCTTCCTTCCTTCTCTTTCTCTATCTCTATCTCTATCTCTTCACGTTTCGTTTGGTAGTGACTTTTGAAATTGCCCCTTTAATTCTCTCAAGTTATCTTTCTCGAATATAAATAAATAAATGTAACTCGTCTACCTCGGTGGTGGGTGTCTTTTTTTTCTTTTTTTTTGTTTTTTCGGTACAGTTAATCCATTGACATACATTGTTAACGGTTGCCGCTTCGAGGCGTGTAATGCTCCTTCATTCACTTACCCATATACATATTTGTGTGGTTTTAGCGGAAAGAGATTTGTTTGTTTGTTTTGTTTTGTTTTTGAGAAAATAATTGTGTTGGTTGTTACGTATGCACTTATATCCGTCAATGCAATTCAACCTTTTGCAAAACGAAAGAGTAGTGCCTGCATATTTTTGTACTTTTTCCCTCTATTGTCCGGAAAAATATTTTAAAAAGACAGAATGGTCAAGGAAAGGGACGGATGGTGCCGTTTATTACATAATAATGATCAGGTGTTTTTCTAACGTGTTTGATTTTCCTCTGGATGTTTCTTGTTCATCCTTTTCGTTAGGTATTATTACTCTTCTTTTTTTTTTTTAAAGAGAAGTGTGAAACGCGGCACCCGTATCACACCCGGAAACTCAGAAACATATACATGTATGTATGTATATATATATATATATATATATATATATATAATCTTATACTGTTAACAAGTGTAGATTTGTAGCTTCCTAACCCGTTTGTTTGTGTATGTTGGAAGTAGAATTGCGTATTTGTGTCCCACAGGACTCTCGACTGTCATTTGCACAGTTAAGTGTTTGTTTGACAGAAGTATCATTTGCTTACGCTTTCACTCACCCACATACACCTACATATACATATATATATATTTATTTATTTATTTATTTATCTACACGCATGAGCTTCAGTCACGCAAAAATTCACTTCTTTCTCCTCCCTCACTCTACAAACTTTCATATCTTCCATTCCCCTCCTCAAAAAAAAAAATATTCTCTCCTTTATCATCTTTCCCCAAATTGGATAGTAGTAGATATTATTAGGAGAAAAGTGGGAAAGACACATTCAGATATACGCGTACGCAGAAATAACTAAGTCAGATACAGGAAAGAGTTTTTTTTTTTCGTTGTGGGGGGTTAGAGATCTCTACCTATTTCGTCACCTCCGTTAGAAGCGGTTAGAGGAGGGGGAAAACAATAAAGGAGGGAAAGAGTTTCTTTTTTTGATTTTTTCGAGGTATAAAACAAACACTTGGCGGGGGTGGGGTGGACCGCCACATTCAGCAATGGCTTACCAGCAGTCACGGGCTCTAAAGAAGGAGTTTTCTCTTCCCATGGTGCCCGGTATGACGTGTGGTGAAGAGATGCTCCGACGGAGTTACCACCGCACTCAAGTGCACGGAAGGAAGTATGACACCAATACACACATTGACGGTGTCCCAGAGGACATGTCAAGGTTCAACTTACAAACGGTTTCGTCCATCTCCAAGTATGCTCCCGAGATGCTTCCCACCGCTACGCAAACGCAGAAAAGTGATGAGCAAAATGTCGACCTCACTGGCCGCGTGCTGCGTTTCTACGCTTACACGAAGGAACTCGTCCCCGAGAGCTTCGTTGAGCGGGAACGCGTTCGGAAGTTTGTCTTTAACGTCTTTTTGGAGGACAATACCATGAGTGTGGTAGAGGACGTTGCCGACAACTCCGGTATTGCCATGCCCGCTTCTCTGAAACGGCACATCGTCCCACTTCCGGATGGATCACCCATTACATTTGCCAACTTCCGTGTGGGTGAAACCATCACCTTCTATGGCCGGACGTACATGGTGTACGACGCGGACAAGTTTACACGTGATTTCTATTCGCAGTCAGGACTAGAGCTTGACCCGGCACTGCCGCTTCCCTTTGACGCATATACGGAACTCCAGAATCGGCCAAAGAAAATATATGCCGTGCGTACCATCGCGGCCAGCGACCCAACGAACCTCACACTCTTACCCGAGCAGGTGCGCGCCACGCAGCAGTTCCTAAAGCATGACGGCGAGGTGTTGCGTTGCGATTGCGTGTGGGATGACATGGAGGCATTGCACGGTACCAAACATTACCTGACTCTGTACTACTTTCTTTCGGATGACAGTATTGCATTGGTGGAGAAAGATTATCCCAACAGTGGTCGCGATCCGTTCCCGCGTTTCTTCCGCAGGCAGCGCGTAGCCAAACCCAAGGATGGCAGGTTCGACCCCACTTCATTGGGTACACTTACCTTTGAGGACACGAGCAACAGAGACTACTATACTGACGCCGATATTCGTATTGGCAACTGTTTACACGTTTTTGGTCGTGATGTGCTCATCTATGACTATGATGAATATACCCAGCACCACCTTCTCAAGAAATTTGGTATTACTTCATACGATCCCATACCGGGAGGTAAAAATCCTCCAGCAGCCCCAATCGGCTGCCACAGGCGCGAAAAGACAGCACAAGAGTTGGAGGAAGTTCAGATGCGGAAGCGCGCGGAGAATCGCATGCGGGAATATGGTGATGTAACCGTTAAGTTCCTCATGAGGTTGGATAACGCAAAGTATGAGGATGAAATCCGGCGCTTCGTTCTCACAGTGTACCCAGCAGATGATACTATCTCCATCTTCGAGCCTGTTATACGGAACATGGGCATTGTGGGCGGAAAATTTCTTCAGCGGCAGCGTAGCAAGCGCCCCAATGGTGAATTCTACACAGCAAAGGACTTCTTCGTTGGAGCGCGCTTGACCATCAATGGTTTCCCCTTCGTTATCTTATCCAGCGATGAGCGGTCTTTGAGCTATATGGAAACCAAACACGATGAGTTTATCCGCTCTGACATCAATTACGTGGTGAGGAAGCTACGGGCAATGCTTCTAAGTAGAAAAACGGGGTTGGTCGAGGCGTTCAGAGAGGCGGATAAGGAGAACTCAACTGGACTGAAAATGGATGTCTTTCTGGATATTATGAACCGGCTAAAGTTAGACATATCCGAGCAAGAGCTGCTAAGTCTCCTGAGGTACTTCGACAAACAAAATGAGTCGTATGTATCTTATGAAGAGTTCATGAGCCGTGTGATGCCTGAGGGAGTTGCAGTTGCTTCTGATGATCGGCCATGGGAAGTAATCGATGCCCAAAGCGCCGAAGAGGAGCTCGCTGCCTTTGTGGTCGATCCCCGTATCGACGAGGAGAAACGCCTTCGAGCTGAGCAGATCTCCTTAGCTGCGCGAGGGGCAGAAGAGTTCCTCACCTTATACGACCAGCGCCGACAACTGGTGTTAAAGGAGTTTCGTGCCATGACGGATTACTCTCCCGAGGGAGTTATTGGGGCCAAAGAATTCAAGATGTGTATTCGAAGGAAGTTGTTCGTGCAAACTATTCCAGATGCGGCACTCGATGCCCTTTGTGACAAGTTATTCCCACCCGAGATGCCGAAACTTAGTCTGGAGGAGCTTACGAGAGTGTTCAACGGCACCTCTACCTTGCCACGGAATATGAAGGATATCAAAGCAGGTGAATCCAAGTAATAATTAACTTGGAGTAGAAACTCAAGGAGGAGAGGGGAATTATGGGAGGGTTGGAAATGTGCCAAGGAGTGGAGAGGAAACAACAGGCAGTGACCATGAGGAGGAAGCGGGGAAGGGATGGTGATGAAGTGCATTAACATACTTTGCAGGTGAGATGAGCTCAATGCGCAACAACGATACAAGTGGAGGCACACCCACAGACATAGGCTCGGAAATAGATGTGCTCAGGTGGAGCCGCTTAATCTCATCTTTCCACATACAAAAGCGATGCAAAAGCGCTCCCAACGCCTTCCATCGTCTCACGATGCTCCGCAGTTTGTGAATTCCCTAGACTCGTTTTGTCGAGGAAAGGATGCTGCTTTTTCTTTCTTTCTACTCTCCCACCCTCTCAACCTTGTTCCTTTTTTTTTCGCTATTGTTCCAAATGTCATCCTTATGTATTATATGTGAAATTAGAACCACTCAGCCGTGCCCACATCATAGGGGCGTGAATAACCTACTGGAAGGAAGAAGATGCAGACGTGAAACAGCTAAAAGAGACAACAGTTTCAAGAAGGGAAGAAAAGTTTGGGTTATGAACAGTGCTTGAGACGTCATCTGTTCCTTCACCACTTATCGGCCCTTTTTTTGTTTATTTGTTGCACACGCAAATATACACACACACACAAGCTGAAACGTAGACTACTCTGGTTTAATCTGTTGTGAATGTCTTGAAGCCGTTTTTCCGAGAATAAAAGCAGAGAAGGGGGGAAAGCGATCTGAGAAAAACTCGCTCCCCACTCCTACTGGCCGTATGATACTCGTACCCTTTTTGTTATGAGCTCTGCTTCGTGTTATTTGCCTTTTGTTGCCTGTTTCCTTTCCCGATTTGCCCGGTTTCCTCCACACCTTTTCAACTTGTTGTGCTGTTGGACACCCTTTACCATCCTTCGTATTATTTCCCACAATAATAAAAAAGAGGATATGATGTGCAATTCCTTTGTTGCCCTTTTGGTTTCTCTCGCGTTATCCCGTGGGAGCTTCGCTGATGTGGACGTTGGCGACTCCAAAGGGCGGCCAGCGGATGAGTGCCGCTTATTGGGATTTGACAAACCTAGTGTTCGTTGTCGTCATTGTACACTCCTGAAGCAGCACACAACAAATTTCACGCTGTATGAAGAGTGTCTGGCTTGCTGTGTAGATGAGAAGGTCCCACAGCTGTTATGGTACGCCACGGCCCGGTTAGTGGTGAAGAGCAAATCCCGGGACGAACCTGATCGAGAAGTGGATAAATTCTTAGCGAAGTATAGGAATAAATTTGGGAACCGCTTACAGGTAGTGAACAGTGCAATTGGGCAACCGACACATCTGATCATGGTGGGCGAACGCGGCACCAGGGATGCGCAGTGGGTCGTCGAAGACTGGTCGGTAAGCTCTCTGCATGATTACCTGGTGCGGGCGTTCAATATGGAGACGGAGGAACTTTTGTAACATTCCGGAACATGCTGAAGGAATTGTGGTGCTGTTTTGTTGCCGTTACAGATGTTTGTTGAGCGGTGGCGGTGGGGGGAAAGGTGCTATACGAAATGATGCAGCAGCGACCCGGACATACCATTGTAATTTTGTCTCCTCTCCTCTTTCCTCTGACATGTGCCTCCTACTTGTGAATGTTCTTCCTCACTGCTTCTGTTGTGCCTTTGCACGTCACATCAAATTTCAATATACATGTCCGATCACTCTCATTATTGTAATTCTTGCTTTTCTCGATTATTGGGTGTTGCTCCTTCTCCTTCACAAGAAGGTATAACAACTTTAGCACGACCTTGGAGAGCATTTCGCGAGTTCCATCTCCAATCTTGAGCGTGATTATTTTAGTGTTTTCCCCTGTTTAATTTAAAGTTCCACTCAAATTTACCTGCGTTACGTGTATATACATAAGCGAGTGTCAGTGTTACCGACGAGGGCGAGCGGAAGAAGAAGGGAAAGGGCAAAGAGGAGTGAGATAGGTTTTTATTTATTTCTTTATCATTTTCGGCCAATTTAAATATAATACGGTATACGGATTTACACCTTTCTACAGCTCGGCGGTCGGCAAGGACAGCGTTTCGTTCACTGAAGCTACATCAGTGAAGTAAGTTGTTTGCCATAACTTGTTTACCTACTATTGTGCGGCAGAATCATTTTATTCGAACACTATGATGCGCCGTGCCTTTACGCGGGGTGCATGCGCAGCTCAGTCGTTCAGCATGGTACGCTTTTATACGGATGCCAAAACTGTTCGGCAGCCTCACCGCTACGACCAGGCAATCACCGCTGAGAACGAAGTATACATTGAACAGCTGCTCAAACAATACGAACAGAACCCGTGCGAAGTGGACGGCAGTTGGATACCAATTCTTGAGAAACTGCGTAGCGGCTCTCCGGATGCGCCTCTCGTGCAGGACTTCACCCGACCGGTGAAAGATGCCTCAAAAAGTGACAGCGAGCGTAGGCAAAGCATGGGCATTACTTGGATGGTTACGGCATATGAAAGGTATGGTCATCACTACGCCAAAGTGAATCCTCTCAGGAGTGAGCAAGATGTGGAAAGTGACCGAAGGGACTTGTTAAATCTTCACTACTCCAACTTCGGTTTCACAGATCAAGACCTTACCAAGGTGTTTCCTGTAGATATTGGTGGTGGCTTAAAGGAGGCTTTTGGTGAGAATGTGAAGGAAGCAACTCTGCAGCAAATAGTGGAGAAGCTACAGATGATGTACTGTGGTTCCATTGGATTTGAGTTTCTACTAACTGAGGGTGATGACGTCCGTCACTGGTTTCACAAGGAAATCTTGAAAACGTTTGAACCCCTTAGCAAGGAAGAACGTATTCACATTTTAGACGACGTGGTGAAAAGTTGTGGCTTTGAAACCTTCATTCAGCTCAAGTATGGGACGCAGTTGCGTTTCGGTCTTGACGGCGCAGAGGCTCTTGTTCCTGCTGTAATTGCATTGATGCAAGAAGCCAGCGACCTCGGCGTCACGTCCTTTGTCCAGGGCATGCCCCACCGCGGCCGTTTGAACCTTTTAGCCAATGTGAAGGTAAAGCCGCTAACCGACATACTAGCTGAATTCGAAGGGAAGACACACCGAAATGCGATCGCTCGTCTCGGTGATAACAAATATCACCTGGGAGCAGACAGACAAATTGAATTGCGCAACGGCAAAGTTATTAACTTTGATTTACTGTGCAATCCCTCCCATTTGGAGGCCATGAATCCCCTGGTTCTTGGCAAAGCGCGCGCACGCATGGTGGTCGAGAAGGACTCTGAGTGCGTCAGGACCCTCCCCATCATTGCACACGGTGACGCCGCCATATCTGGTTTGGGAATGGGCCACGAGACCATGGGTCTTTGGGATCTTGATAACTACCGTGTCGGTGGTACCGTCCACATCATTACGAATAACCAAGTGGGCTTCACAACCGACTCGGTTGATGCTCGAAGGGCAAAGTATTGCAGTGACATTTCAAAAATACACGCCACACCCGTGTTGCACGTCAATAGCAACGATGTTGAGGCGTGTGTTCGCGCGGCGCGCATCGCGGCACGTTTCAGGCAGACGTTCCACCGTGACATTATCATTGATCTTATCGGTTACCGACGAAATGGTCACAATGAAGCAGATTTCCCCGATTTTACCCAGCCGCAAATGTACCAAATCGTTCGATCGCTTCGACCGCTGGTTGACCTTTACTCCGATACGCTGGTGGAGGAGGGTGTTCTAACAAAGGAAGATGTTAAGGCAAAGAAGAAGGAATACGAATCACGACTGCGTGAAGCCTACGAAACTGCGCAGAGCTGTCCAGAGTACACAAAGGTGATCCCTAATTTAAGGGAAGATGCGGGGAATGCGAGCGAAGGCTACGATCTTGCGGCTGAGAAGGAGGCAAACCTCCCAAAGGCAGTTGAAACGGGTGTCGACATTGAAGTACTACGCCGAGTTGGTTTGCACGTCACAACAATACCAAGCGAGGTAAAGAAGGTTCACCCCGTTGTGGAGCGTACATACGCGGCACGGAAGAAGGCCATTGAATCCGGTGAAGGTGCCGAATGGTGTTTGGCTGAGATGCTGGCGTTTGGAGCCACGGCGTTGGAAGGAACACATGTGCGGTTGGCGGGGGAGGATGTTGAGCGGGGAACTTTCACTCAGCGCCATGCCGCGGTAACAGACTTGGAGACAAACAAAAAGTACATACCGTTGTGTAGTCTGAGCGAAGACCAGGCGCTCGTCACGATATGCAACAGCAGTCTTTCCGAGTTCGGTGTGTCAGGCTTCGAATTGGGCTACAATGCCGTGAATCCACACACCCTGGGCATGTGGGAAGCGCAATTCGGCGACTTCGCGAATGGCGCCCAGGTTATTTTTGACCAATTCTTATGTTGTGGCGAAGAAAAATGGAATGCCAAATACAGCCTCGTCTTGTCACTCCCGCATGGTTACTCTGGTGCGGGTCCCGAACACAGTTCGGCCCGCATTGAGCGGTACCTGCAACTGTGCAGCGATACTGACGTGGTACCACACAACTTTCGTCGTGGCTGCCCACTCCAACTGCTGGAGGCCCGCATCCAACGTTTCAACTGGCAGGTCTGTTATCCCAGCACACCTGCAAACTACTTCCATGTTCTCCGCCGTCAAGTGCGGCGGGGAGACCCCAAACCACTTGTTGTTTTCTTCTCAAAGGCGCGACTTCGTGCCCCTAATGTTTCATCTCTCAGTGAGATGTCTACGGGTACGTCATTTAAGCCAGTCATCGACACCGCTGTGAACGACGAGGTTATTGCTCGCAAGGTTCTCTTCTGTACTGGTCAGATTGAGAGCATCGTGGATGATCGCCGAAAGAAGCTTCAAGCGGAAAAGCCAGGCGTTCACGACGATGTTGTACTGGTCAAGTTGGAACAGCTCTCACCATTTCCGTGGGAACAAGTGGCCGATGTATTGGAAAAGTATCACAGTCGGAACCCGAACGTCCAGTTTGCGTGGTTGCAGGAGGAACCAAAGAACATGGGTTCATGGGCGTATGTGCGGCCGCGGCTTCAAAGACTGCTCAGACACTTGGGAATGGCGGGGTCAAGTGATTTCTTGCCATATGTCGGACGCGTGACAGCGGCCTCACCATCCACCGGATACGCCACCGTTCACGCTGAGGAGGAGGCAGAAATCATCAGACAGGCGCTGGCGTAATGTTGGTTGAAGTTGCTGTTTTATGGGGGGGAGGGGAAAAGGGGGGGGAAAAAGAAGCTCGACTACAAATGGGAAGTTTTGTGTTGCGACCTCCCAAAGAGAAAAAAGGGGAGGAACAGTAAATATTATGGGGGAAGCGGTGAACACGAGGGATGGGCTGAATTAGTGGTAACGAAATAAACGAGTGGATGAGTGAGAGGGCATGGGAAAGAAGCAAAGGGGGGGGGGATAACAAATCCGCGGATGAAAGAGAAATGACGAGGTGTAACAAATGCAACATGTGACGTCGTTCCCTCCCTCCCACCCCCATCTGTCCTTTCACTTTATCTTCGTCGCAGCGTTCGAATTTTCTGTTATTAATTTTGTCATTTTTGTTTGTTTTTTTTTTTTTGGACTCCCTCTGGCATAAAGAACAACGGCATTGAGAAATCGAAGTGAAATGATGCTTCAGGGAAGCGGGATGTGGAGAACAGGAAAAAAATAAGCTGCGGTCATTGTGGAATTTGGTTTCGTCCTCTTATTATTATGTTGTATTGTTTTATTAACAAATGATAACAGAACGGGAATGAAAGAGAAAGCGAACGGAAATAGAAAAGTACCTTGTTTATTATTATTATTTTTTTTCCTGACGGGCCTCGTCAGCTTTTGAAGATTTTCTGTTATAAGCGCGGAAGGGTGTGTTAACCTGAAACGGGACAATGCGTGCAGGGCGAGTACGCAAATAAATATATATTTCACTTTAAATATATCAATCGGTCATCTATTTACATGATTCCTTTTAACGGCGGGACAAGTTTTTCCCGGTTCCCACCCCGCTCCCCCTCCTCCGAGTGCCGTTGCAGGGAAAATGGAGGGGAGAAGGAAACGAGAGAAAAGCTCATGTTCTTGGTTTATTTGTTAATTGTTCCCCGTCTTTTTTTATTATTTTATCGGCGAGCTTACCTACCTCGTGGGCAAAGGAAGTCCACCACTTTTCAGCGACGGTAGTACCCTTTCTGCCTTTTTTTTAAAAAAAATTCAATCACCACCCGCTTTCCCGTTACACCTTGTTATATCTCCTTTATCTCCTGGGATTGTTGTTGTTGTTGTTTCATATCGGTTTGTTTCAACTACTTCGGTCGTCACATTGCTAACATCACAATCCGTTACAAAATGGTGATGAGGCGATGGTGTGGCGGAGTTCAGTGACGAGAGGAAGAAGTTAATGAAAACACAGTGAATAAGGGGGAAAAAAAAGAAGAAGCGAAGAAATAGGGGCAAAGAGCGTTTTTTTTGTTAATGATTGTTATAGCAGCTGTTGAGGATGCAAGTGTAACATGTTTTTTTTTATGTGTTGCTCTCACACATTTTAACGTTTGCCTCACTAATTTCAATTTACTTCACTTGTTCTTGTATTACTTGTAGAGGGGGTGCTTCTGGTCCCAGCAACCTACAACACCAAAGCAAGGAAAAACAAATTTATGGTGAAATAATTTTTGAAAAGGGGAAGAGGAAAAAGAAATAAAAACAGAAATATATAAAAATCATTTGTTGTTTTTTTTTGCTAGTTTTATTCGTTTTATTCCCCTCCCCTCAAAGAAGTTTGGCTCAACTACCAGCGGTGGTTGTAGTTTTGCAGAAGGAGAGAAAACATGCGCAGTGCGCTTCCAGAACGAGCCCTGTGGGTTGACGACCAGTACGCAACGCGTTGTCGTGGGTGTGATGCTCCTTTCACATTACTTCGCCGCCGTCACCACTGCCGACACTGTGGACAGATATTCTGCAGCGACTGTTTAGCAACTACTCATACGACTACTGCAGGCCGTATAATCACCGATAAAATAGCAACAATGGTGGGCCTGCGTGTGGATGAGTCCCACAAAATATGTCACGAGTGTGATCGCATTGTCCGCAAGCGCCGCTTCGTTAAGCGCTACATAGGGCAACCGGCAATGATTGCAAATGAGACATCTTTACATCACACAGATGAAACATCGGCACCAAAGCTTTCTGAATCACCGCCGACCCCAAACATAAGTGAAGAGCACGTCGATGTCGCAGCTTCAAGTGGAGAGATGATGCCGACTAAGTTAGAGGCAACGCTCTCTTCCTCCATAGACGAAAAGTGCAATGAGAAGGATGAGAATATGGTGGCAACAACAAAATTGGCACCAGTGCCGCTTGAATCGGAGCAACCGCCCACGGAGGAAATTCCGACCCACCCCGAAACCCCGAAAGAGCGGGAGATCAGCTATAGCCTCGCAGAACTTCCGCTATACAGCCGCAACAGCATGACTGTGTGGATTGAGAGGTTACGGAGGGAGGCTCAGGGTCGCAAGTGGGACGGAGCCGCACGACCTCCAAAACCGTTAAGTAACCGTTGTGTCTTCAAAGCGGAACCCAAAGCCAAGTTCACCGTCCTGGAAGCCGCGGAGGGCCCCACCGCCTCAATGGCCACCGTTTTTACAGCACCTGTTGCTCAGGAAGAATTGCAGAAACTCGAACAGGAGGTGTCGTTTCACCTCATTAAACGTGCCTCGCGTCACTTTATGAGTGAGGAGGTGCTATTGTCGGGGGGGGGCTTGGATAAGGTGGAGTGGGTTGCTGGAATATGCGATTTAGCATGGCGTGTGGTGTCGCAAACCCTTGTCGTCCCTCGTGAACATGTACTTGCGCACTTGGACGTAATTTGTGTACCCGGAGGGTCGCTTTCTGAAACGAAAATCATTCCCGGGGTGGCCTTTCTGCAGACGGTGGCGTTTAGGCAAATGAGGACTACAGTAAAGCTCCCCCGTATTTTGCTCTTGGCGGGAGATGTGGGTGTTGCCGTGAAGCCACTGACAGACCTTACGGAATACATTGGAAGTTGTGAGGGCTATTTGGACAAGCAGTACCAACGTATTAAACTGTGGAACCCCTCGGTGATTGTCGTAGAGGGAAGGATGCATCACTACCTGTTGGACAGGATTCAGAGGGAATCAGATATCACACTTGTTCTTCAGGCTGGGAAAGCGGCACTCCATCGGTTGTCGCGCTGCTGCAGTGCAAGCATCATAAGGGACTTGCAGTACGTGAGTGGTATGGATGTTAGTGATCCCTCCGCGTTGGGAACCTGTGACACTTTTCAGCTTATCCAAATAGGGGGTAAAAATATTTGTGCATTTAGTGGACTTCGAATGCCATCTTTTACAACCGTGCTATTACGCGGAGGTGAGGGGGGGCAGTTGGATGCTGCTAAACGGATACTGGTTAATTGTGCCATAACAGCGTACCACCTTGCGCTCCAAGCGCACTGCTTCGCTGATTTCGGAATCGGGATGTGTCCAGAGTACAACCCCGATGGTGTAGCTGGCGATGAGGAGGGACGCGAGGAGAACCGGAGATTGCCATCGCCATGTGGAAACTTGGCTGCTTCGAACCTTCACGATCACGTGGAGTGCATGACGTTTATTTCATCTTCCCCACGGGACGAGGACCTTGCGGCAACGCTATCGATGAATATTGCTATTAAATACCCAGATGACGTAACCAACATGGACCCGAGGTACACCAAGCTGGTGACTGATTGTCTCGAAGTCGGCACTGCCTTGCTCGACACGGCTGCAGGTGATGATCCGGCTGGGGTAACACCGATGTCGTCTATGATCTCTAACGTCCACCAGCATTTTGAGTCATTTTCTTTTTACAGCGATGCCGATGAAACGCTTCGTGAATACCTAACTGCTCGAGCCAGAGAGGGTGACGGCACGCGCCTCATTGTTCATGGAAATAAGCGTGTCTGGGTAACGGTAAAAGCAAATGCAAGCAGCGGCAGCAGGACCAACGCACAGGGGTCGCGCGCTTTTAGTGGGTTGGGCACGACATCGCAGAGCCTTAAGTTGGCGCAACCGTGCGGTTCCCTCCAGTTGGGGGAGAAACTGGAAAATGATTCTTGGAGACTCCCACTTCGAACTGAGGCCATTTGTAAGCAATGTATGCAGGATGTTACGTCCAACTTTAATACAGTTCCAATGGAACCATGTTCTGTTCATACTTTGAACATTTCCTGGGGAGCGTTTTTGGAGTTTCTCATTTACACTTCACCTTCCGTTGTCATGACGTGTGGCCACCGCATGTGTGAAAGTTCCTTCCTCTCTTTCACATTGTTTCCCTACTCTACAGCGGAGGTTGCGGTATCTATTCGTGTGGAGGAACTCCCAGTGTACGACATTATTCCTCCTTCAATGACAATGCCTTTATGCGCTGACGTCGTCTCCATGTATTACCATCACGAGTTTGAGGAATTACGCCAGTGCGTTGCTCAAACTATTGCTATTGTTCAAACCGCATTGAGCCCCCAAATGAGTCAGCAAGTCGGAATGGCGAATCAAGCGAAGAATGCGAAGCAGACGTTTTCTCAACTCCTAAGCAGCCGTAATTGTATAACCGACGCTGACACAACTAATGTTACTGAGGAAAGAGGAAGATCATTGTTGAAGCAAGCGGAGGATCTTATTGGGCGCTTGTCGTCGCTGCAGAGCACGGAAGGTCTCACCCAGGTTCGTTGTGGCGAAATGGCGGAACTTATTATTGATACTCAGGATTGGTTTGCTGCGTATGTCGCTCTGCTGGAGCGCCGCGGAGGAAAGGTTTCCTCACTGGTGGACACATTGAACCTGGATTGCACATCCTGGGCGTTAGATATGGCGAGAAGCTACTGTGTTCGACCGGACGAGCCCTCATCCTTTTTGGCGGTAGCGCTTAGGGCTATAGGAATATGGTCGGAAAGCTCACAAGATTCCTTCAGAAGTGATTTGACTCCCTGCGGGGGTTATTGCCCAGCTCCCTTCGCCGATGCATACGCAGAGGACATCGAACTAACGGCCATTGGCGAAGAAGTGCAAAAAGAATCCATGGAGAAAACTGTGGAGTTTGTGCTTGGTGTTTCCCCTTCCAATCCAACAGATGCATCTTCTCCGTTTGCAGCCATTTGCTCGGTATCTGATGCGCTTGAAGTGTTGGGTGAAGGAGTCACCAAAACGAAAGCAACATTCAAGCACGTTGTGGATTGCTTTTATCCATGGGACAAGGGAGAGACGTTCCGCGCAACGGTGGAAGTGATGTTCCCTACCCATTTCGCAGCATTGCAATACCTTTACACGGAGGGCAAAGTGGACGAGTTGATGTTATCACTTTCCCGTTGTCGTGCCTTCAAACCGCAAGGGGGGAAAACAAACAGCGATTTCTTCATCACGTTAGATGGACGTTTTTTGCTGAAGCAGATCAAGCAGGCGGAGTTGCTGCACTTCGCCGAATTTGGTCCGCGATACTTCACCCAGTTGCGTAAGGTCTATAGTCGTGCGATCAGAAGTGGAGTTCGTGTAGGGTCGGTGCCATTTGGGTGTTCACTGGGCAAAGTCCTTGGTCTGTTCTCTTTGCATGTGAAAGGGCGGAAGCGACTCTCGGATTCCTCCACGGAAGCCCGCTTCTTCGTTGTAATGGAAAGCGTTTTCTACTCCCGCCAACCAGACGTCATGTACGACCTGAAGGGAAGTCAGCGGAACCGTGTAGCGCGTGAGGGATCAGTGGTTCTTTTGGATCAAGACCTCGCTAAGATCCTCTGCAGGGGCTCTTTTTTCTTCTGTTCCGGCGAGACCAAAAATCTCTTCATGGATAGCATAACATGCGATGCGCACCTGCTGGCTACCAGCTCCATTATGGACTACTCGCTTATTGTTGGAGTCGATCACACAACCCGCCAACTTTACGTTGGAATAATTGACTATCTTCATCCCTACACAGGGGCCAAAGCCATAGAATCTAAGGTAAAAGCGGGACTGGAAACCGTTCTTGGTGGCCAGGGGCGCGACCCAACCATTATTGATCCTCCCAGCTACCGAGAGAGATTCACGCGGTGGTTAGGAGATTGTGTGTTTAGTGTGCCCACAAAAAGACTCGCCGTGCCGTGGGTTACGGGAAGGGAGGGAAAGTCAGGGGATTCATGCAGTTTGGCTTAAGGGTAGTGGCATAGTGAGTTGCACACCGTCAACACCACCAGCATCCGGGGAAGCAAAGAAAAAAGAAGCGGCTCGATATCCGTGACGTGGTGACCCTTATAAGCTATGCAACCCCCGCCCATATAAAACACCCATCGATATCAAACAAAAACACACAAAACAGTATATAAATAAATAAATATATATATATATATATGTGTGTGTGTGTTTGAAAACACGCCGCTGGAGGTGTGCCAACTCGTTTCTCTGGTTGGTATTGCATGCAACACGCATATTTTCGCCCCTGCAACTGTAAGGGAATGACAGCTCTTAATTCACTACTGGTGTGGAGGCATTGACTTCAACGAAGGCCAGCCCCATCTGCGTCGTAGCAACTGCGCGACGGGACACTGTGCCACCACATTTTAAGAGTGAAACCTCCACGGACAGTTCTAGCCAGTGGAAGCTCCGCTGCGGAAGAGTGGATAGAGTACTGAGGTGTGGTGAGTGTTGCATCATTTGTTTTTTTGCTTTCCAAATAGTGAATCTGTGGAAAACGGCAACGAGGAAGTGAGTTAAACAAGTACTGAATGCCAGAAGAAGGGGTTTCACTACGGAATATCACCGCCTTACGTTTCAGCATTGATTTGTTAGACTAAACCGCAAACCCCTTATTCTTTTATTTGTTTTTGCATACTTTCTTAGTCGTACACACCTCTAGTAGGTTCGGCTACTTAACATAAGGGTGAACGAAGGAGAAAAACAAGAAGTACAGAACCTACCAGGGACACCACCTTTAGCGGGCACCAGTGGATGCTGGTGTCCCTCCATTTCTTTTGCTGTCGTGCGCTGCTACTTACACTGGCCTCCTGGGCAGCAGCATCAGGAGACGACGACGAGCCGTCTACAAGATTACACAAGTCTCTAGGGAGCGATGCACTTCAGGTCGTATGTCATATAAAGCGGATTGCGGATCTGGCGCGAAAGGATACACCAACGTACATCCTAAACAGGATTAGGGAACGAGAAGCCTCAGCCTTGCATGCTGTGGGAAGGGTGAAGCACTATATAGATCAAGTCAATGCCATCATTGCAATGCGCAAGGGCACACCAGACGGTGAAAAGACAGAGCCCCTCATGACCAAAATTTATCAATTGTGTGGGGAGGCCGAGGCGGCTGCGAACTCCGCATCGAGTACTGTAGGAAAAGCGAGAGCGAAGGCTGAAACAGCCGCAGGGGATGTGATGAAGCACGCCGCTGAAGTGTCCGGGAGTCCTCAAGATAGAACAACGGACGGTACCGGCTTGCGGCAACTGCTCGATTGGCATTGCAAGGGCAACGTTCGCATTCCTACTGAATTTGAGTGTGTCTCTTACGGGCCTTCCAGCTCTTCATCAGATGGTAGCAGTGGGTCAACAGTGGATTGTACCCAGCGGCGCCCCGACGTGAACTACAAAACTTTAGATTCCGCAAAAATGAAAGCAGCCATGGAGAAATGGGTTAGTGTGAAACCACCCGCCTCGGAGACAGTTTCAACAGGATGCAGAAACTACAATACAAATGAATATTTGTGCGCGGAACTTGAGAAGTGGGTGCCGTCTTATAGACGGCTAACGGAAGGAATGCTTACCCTGGAGCAGGCATTGCGTGAAGTTAGTTTTGTGGCAGCGGCAGTAGAGCGACAGTGGACAATTGCGTACCATCTTTATAATGAGGTGGAAAAGAATCATGATTTGGAATCCCTTTCACAAGTAGTTAATAAAAAAAAGCACGAGATTGAAGCAACAAGAAACAGCACAGAGGATATGGAATTTTTGCACCGCAACGGCTCCTTCGACGACGGGCTTACTGACCTAAGTGGCTGCGAGGGGGAGGAAAACGTTGGCGGTAACGGTGACAGCACCGAAGGGGGTCCGCAGAGTAAAGAATCAGCGGAAGCCTTGAAAAAGTCGCAAAGAAGTAAGAAAATTATTGTATTTGTAACAGTTGGTCTCGTCTCACTTGCAGTTGCCGTTTCCATAGTAGCGGCGTTCTTGTGCGTGTGCAGGAGGCGGCGGCTGCGAGAGAGTGCCGCACGCACGGGGGAAGTCTCAAAGGAATGCGCAGAACCTTCAGCAAAGAAGTAATTGTAAAAAAGAGCACAAGGGGAATAAAACATAGTGAAAGGGTAAAAAATTATATATTGCACGTTTACGCTTAGTGGATTCAGCTGGTGCTGTCATTCCCCCCTGAAAAGCCGTGACGGAGATGTGCGCGTTGAGGGGAAAGGCTGTAAATTCAACGCCTCTGCTAGGGGTTGCCTCTCGGGTGAGGTGGGGAGGTTAATGCTCCCCTTGCAGCACCATGCACACAAAATAACTTTTGCTATGTTAGTCTATATTTTTAATTGTTGCGGCTACTTCTTTTACGGCTGTGGGCATACCAACCCTTTTTCTTTTTATTTTAATCTCTTTTTTTCTTCCTTTTTGAATTTGTAAAAGTCACTCGGTTACCTCACCTGTTCATGGTGTGGTGTCTCCTGGTTGGAAAATATTCTCGTTGTATTGCTTTAATTGTCAATAAGAACGCAGAAGGCGTGTGACGCGTACTCCTTGAAAATGTGACCGCCTTCTCGCCTCCATACGTGCGTACATATGCATCTTCCAAACTTCACTTTACATCCCCCGCACACATTGTACAGACAATAGGAGCTCGTTTGCATCCAACTGGCTTCTAGCGCATACAGCCAAACAGCATGTTAGCTATGTGGAAAATCGCCTCCCGGTTTCGTTTCACGGGGTATGTTAACTACAACAGGAATATTCAGGTTCTCCTGCGTGTAGGGACGTGCGACGCTGCAATTTATGTGTGATGTAGGGACTCTGAACCACAATTCTTGTTCCCGTCACATCCCTCCAGTTGTGCGGTAGCGACGTACGAGCGGCGGCAGCAAGTGGAGAGGGAAACAAATGGCCATCACCCTCAAAGTTGAATAATTTGCCACGGTGGGTGTATGTGGCGGGTGCAACAATGATTAATCCACTTGACTGCAATTTCCATCCCTTCAGCAGGGAGATGGATTGTAAAAAGTGCATCCGTTAATTTTTATTCAGTACTGGTCGGTGCCGTGCTGGTATGGGGGCTCGGGCACCGGAGGGGCATATCCTTCAACCCTTTCTTCCCTGCTTCTTTACAAGAAGAGATTGTGAAACTGTTGGGATGCGTTTAAAAAGTTCTTATGTGGAGGGTGTGATGGTGTTGAAGACATGGAAAAGCTACTATATATAGTCGATAAAAAAAGGTCGATAATTTTTACTTGGCAGCGAACGAGATCACCGCTTGTTGCATTCAGTTATGGGAACCACAAGTATTCCAACTACAAAGTTTGTGAAACGCTCACTAAAACGGCCGAAGGAACTCTGCCAATGTATGTGAACTCGCGGCAAGAGGCTGGAAAGCAAAAAATTCCACGGCCGCTCGCGCCACCCGGGTGGAACTTTGCGTTTCAACTGCGAACCGGAAAGAAACAATAGCATCCCGAATTCAATAATAACCACAAATGCCCACTTCCTAGTACACCCCTGTCTGTCCACCCGACGAATATTGATGCAATTTACATATGTGGAACCTAGCAAGTTGCTAAACATCGCCTCCTTTTGTTAATAAAAAATGAGACCCTTTAATTGCAGCAAAATCGAAAATTATAAACACATACATATGCACACGTTACTTAATGTGAGAAAAAGAGAAACCAACAGAAAGCTCAGAAATAATAGCAGGAGACGTTCATCGCATCAACACAATATCACATGTCAAAACACGATTTTAGCCGTTTCGACAAGTCACAACGCCGCGTAGACACGGGAATCGCACGATACTCGTTTGAAATGGAACAAACACAAAACTGTTGTTTGCCACAACACCACAGGTAGTGCGCAAACAAGAGAACGATGGCAGAGGATACATACCTCGTATGGAAATTCCTTCACATACAGTAACGGACGATCTTATAATAACTCATAACCAACAAAGTGTAGACCACGTGGGAAAGTTACAAAGTTAAAAAGACTTTACTTTTTTATGTATTAACCAAACTAGTAGGGAACCGATCACAGCCACCTTTGAGATGAAAGTTGCACACCGCCCTTATTTTTGTCCAAACTATTTCCCCTTTGATCCCTTCCTTTTGTCGTCTGTAAGACATCTTAACGCTAAATAGAGACTAAACAAACAATGCCGGCAGTTTTGTGCGGTTTGAGTTCTTCTGCACCACACACACGGGCGTCCTCTCACCGTATGAGGCACGTGACGCTACAACGAGGTGTAAAGGTTATTGGGTCGCTGT
>NW_027124572.1:2629-6513 GCF_001457755.1 Trypanosoma equiperdum | reverse complement strand
AACAGATGTTGTGACAGTCAAAGTGCTGAGCCTCATGTACGGCGCCGGCTCCCCCAACGACGTCGTTGACTCCCTCAACGCAGGTCTGGGTGCATCCCTTGCAGCACGTGAAGATGAAGTGAGCTCGATGTTCAAGGTTTCTCTGATCCAACCTTCGTCGTACGATGAGCCAATCGAGCAGTTGTTTAACACCACAGTAGAACGGACGAACAACGAGCTTCTGGTCATCGTGGGGCCACTGGGTAATCAAAATGTACTTTGGGTACAAGACAGGCTAGAGGTGCATGATTTGGTTGCCTTTGCACCTCTTTCTTACTCTGATAAAACCCGTGGGTGGAATCCCCACTTCTATTATCCAAGTGTCGAGCCAGATGCCGAGTTACTTGCCCTCGTCCGCTATGCTATCGTATTCCTTCGGGTCCCGCGCGTAGGCTTCATGTACCTCAAGGACACGCACTTTGGTGAGACCTCGCTTCTATTCGCACGGGATGTGATGTCTATGATGGGATATAAGTTGTGTGGCACGTTTGCTATCGAAGGCGGTGATGATCGGAGCGAGGACGCTACATTCGAGGCGGAGTGGAAACAATTTGTGGATACACGCCCGCAGGCTGTTCTGTTATTTGGTTCCCCACACGACCTCACCGCGAAGTTCATCACGAAGATGGTGACGGATAATCGCACAGCAGGAGCGTATGTACTTACCGTCTCCAATATGCAAAATTTCCTACTCAAGAACTGGAAGAAGGCACTGGAGGTGGCTGGTGCCAATCTCAAACCCGGACAAATCGTCATCACCGGTACAAGCCCACTCGCTGGTGATGCGCAATATGAAGTGATCCAACGCTTCCAAAGGGAAATGACTAAACACCTAGAGACAAACAAGGACTGGGGCGGTTTTGCGAAGCCAGGGCACTTTAGCACTAACCACAATGATGGGGAACTGATGGTTCTCGGGTGGCTCGCTGGGGAGTTGCTTGTGCGGGCACTAGTTGAAAGTGTCTCATTAACGAATCGTACCCTATTCAAGGCTTCACTGTATAATCAGCGCCGCTACCTGATCGACGACATGGTGATTGGTGACTTTGGCGGTGAATGCAGTGAGGACGCACAACGTCAAGGTGCCGTCCGCCGTTGCAACCAAGGGGGTAATATAGTGTACATGAAGAAGGTTGTTGACCAATACCATTTGGAACCACTAAGGGAAGGATTCCTGACCTGGGGTACATCGCGGTGCTTCAGCGAGGGTGTCCGCGTAGGTGCCCCGCTTAGCGGTGTCGTCATATTGGCATCCGATCACACTGTTGCTCATCGTGCCAATTCTCGGTACTTTAGTGGTGCAACGACTCTCTCACGTAACAACCGGATCTGGGAGGATGACAGGCTCTTCCTTCATCCTCTCGAGTCCTCGCTTTCAGGGGCGGCAACAGATCTTGATAAGATGCTGGATAAAATTGTCATTTCTGCTGTCTTCGGCGTTGTGACCAATGATGTGCTTAGCACAGAAGGTCTTATTTTCTTTGACCCGATGGTGGTTTTCCCTCAGTTGAGTATGTTCAGACGGCATGTTATACACTTCTTTCCTACGCTCGCACAGGAGCTCTACGTATTCGCCCGATACCTCTCACACTCGGAAAGCAGCTTCGCCGATGCCATTATCCGAAGCGATGAGGCAGGTGAAATTGCCAAGGTATTGGCAATGTCATTGGTGACATTTGGCGTGTCACCTGGTTTTGGAGTGTTCTTGGATGTTGCTTCCCCTATTCGTGAAAGTCATCTCAAACGCGGTGGCGATACGTTCGTCCTTGGACTCACAGCTCCTGATGTAAAATTGATATCCAAGCACCTTGAAACCCACCCTGAGGCTCGAGTTTTCATCACCTTCACGGACCTGGTACTGCTGTACGAGGAGTTCATATCAGAGTTCAATGCAACTACAAACACTAAAGCACAGCGCCTATTTTTCGCCACTAGTTTACCGCATTGGGCTGATAATAGTTCCAAATCAGAAACCATTACTGCTTACCACAGAGCTATTCCCGATCCGAAGCAGTGGTCGCCGATGTCACTGCGTGGTTTCGCTGTCGCCCGAGTGATGCAAACTCTCCTAGTACCCATGAAGAAAGTGAATGCCGCTTTACTCGCAGAGCAAGTGTTTTGGCAAACGTCGTTTGTTGTCGATGACATGAAGTATGGGCCCTTTAACGATGTCGACTGCGTCGCTAACGGCGTGCAACTGTCGAGTAATTGTGTTTGGAACTACGGTGCCACAGATATCGCTGTGTGGTCCTTCGCTCGTGTTCTGAACCCTTCTCTTCCTGTAGCGGAGGATCCCATTACGCCTTCGATGGAGTATAAGAAGCCTCGCGAGCAACTAACATCCTCTGAGATTGCTGGTATCGTAATGGGATCAGTTATCGCGTTGATGCTCTTTGCTACCCTTGGTGTTGCACTACTATGCAGTAGGCGGAACAAGCGTGATAACGACCGAGCGCCGAGGGAACCAACTGATCCCGTGACACTTATCTTCACTGACATCGAGAACAGCACAGCCCAGTGGGCGGCGCATCCCGATCTCATGACGGAGGCGGTAGCCGCGCACCACCGCTTGATCCGTGCACTGGTGCTGAGGCATAACTGCTACGAAGTTAAGACCATTGGAGACTCCTTCATGATCGCGAGCAAGCACCCGTCCCAAGCGGTTCAACTGGCAGCAGATGTTCAACTCATGTTCTTGCACAACGACTGGGGTACGGATGTATTCGACAATTTCTACCGTGAGTTGGAGGAAACGAATGCGAAGGAGGATAATGAATACACTTCTCCTACTGCATGTCTGGACCCCGAAGTGTACAGTCGGTTGTGGAGTGGTTTACGCGTACGCATTGGTATTCACACCGGGTTGTGTGATATTCGGCATGATGAAGTCACAAAAGGTTACGACTACTACGGTCCCGCCACCAACATGGCAGCACGCACGGAGAGTGTTGCTAACGGTGGGCAAGTATTAATAACACATGCAACTTATATGTCTCTGAGTGAGTCGGAGCGGCAACAGTTCGGTGTGACCGCACTCGGACCCGTGGCATTGCGTGGCGTTCCTCAACCGGTGCAGCTGTACCAGCTAAGTGCGGTACCGGGTCGTACCTTCGCACCCCTCCGCCTTGACCGGGAGTATTTCTTCGAAGATGAAAATGAGACCACCAACTCCACAAGCGAAAATAGCTCGTCACGTGCGGAGCTTGGTGAATCGGCACAAATGATTATGACTTCACTTCAGATGTTGCTCAGTACCTTCAAGGGTCCGCAGCGTGAGAAATTGCTAACGCCGTACTGTGAGCGCTGGCGTGTGCCGCTACCCCGGAAGTGTACAAGAGTGTGGGATGAGGAATATTGTCAGGAGGTTATGCGTCGCATTGCTGCAAAGGTCGGGCACGTGGCGGACCACTGTGCGGTGGGCCAAAGCAATCACTCCACAAGTACACTGAGCAGCGCATCAGTGGTGATTATCTCCGAAAACAAAGCTTTCCTCGATACATGTTCTTCCATGCTTTGACGTCACGCCTGCACGTGTTTATGCGGACATATTAGCAGTTAAATATGTACGATCTTCCTCTGTATAGTCTAGTTATTAACCATTGAGTTAGCCAAGACCTGTTAACTTTCCGGTGTGAGCGTTCTTTTTTTCTTTTCTTTTTTTGTTTTCATTTTTTACTTTGAGTACTTTACAAATCAATAAGGCTTCGAAAATGTTGTTTTCCTTTCTTTTTCCTTACTGCGTTACGGTAGCGGCGTTTTTTTTATCTTTTTTAATAACCTCAGGGACCTCTATGTAATATGCCAATTAGTTACATCTCTCTAGGATAGGCATAATTTCTCATGAT
>NW_027124572.1:785-2618 GCF_001457755.1 Trypanosoma equiperdum | reverse complement strand
TTTTTATTTTTATGTATATGCTTATCTAATCTATGTATTTTATTTTCTTGTTTCATTTCCTCTTATGACTATTAATGTTTTCATCTTACACTAATTTAAATTTTTTCCACCCCGTATTACCGAACACATTTGTCACATTGGGCTCCGGTTCGGGATTTTGAAGACGCCTGGCTCATGCCTTCCTCCACTGCATAACACTGCCCATAACCGTTTAGCGGCACATAATAATATAAATAGTAATAACAATGACAATAATGATAAATGTTTTTTTCTCATGAGCGTTTGCGGTATTACCCATGTATTTTCTTTGTTTTTTTTTTCGTCATTATTGCCGTTATTTTCATCACCAATTGTTTACTCTCAACCTCCCAATGACACTTCCCTCAGCCCAACTGAATGCGCCCATAGAGCGCTTACCGTAGTGTTTATTATTATTTTTTCTTCCGAATCAAGTTAGTATAAATTTACTCGTGTGTTTTAATTTGATTTAACCTTATGCGTAGCACAAATGCATAATATCTTAGCAGGTACTGTCTTGATTCATTCTTATTCCATGGTACTCTCTGTGGTTCACCGTGTTGATGAAGCTTTTGTATATTTATATTCCCCATCATTTTGATAGTGCACGAAAAAGCTGTAACATATCTTCATAGGTGAAATTTATGCATTATACTCCCAACTGCTTTTGTAGGTGAGGGATGAGGTGCGGAAGGAAAAATCTGCACTGGATCCTCTGAGGTGTGTGGTGGTTGTCGTTGATTGAATTTTGCCCGTCAGTAATGAATCGAGCCAACATGTGGTTTTGGTCATTTCCGTTAAAATTGTGAGAATGTACGTGTCTCTGAGCATTTGGTGAAGGAAACCGATTAGAGAAAGATTGCGATTGGAATTTATTTCGCAGAAAACATGAGGCGGGCAGTGAAGTTTCTTTTTCTTGTGTCCTTAACGTGTTGCCGCTTAGTTTGGAGTGCGTCGAGTGGACATTCGTTGGTGTTTTATATGGGAACTTTCAGTTGTTTGCTGAATTACGTTATTTTTGCAACCAACACCGGTGCGCTGTTGCTGTTTTCCCCCACTGTGTGTGCTTCCCGTTGCCGCAATTTTTTGTCCAGAGACGATTATTTACCTTCAGTGGTTTGGTTCATGCTGTTGGAATTTACGGAAGGGGTGTGGCGTTGCCAGCGGAAGGAATAGAAGTGTTATATTCCCATCCAGCATGTGTCACGTTGCTTCCTTTTAACCTGTGAAACTTTTCTTAGGTTTGGCTCTCGTATTTGAGGTATAAAGCCTGCTTGTCATTTCCAGAAACGTGTGAAAGGAGGCGCCAGGACTATTTGCAGCGCCATTAAAATAATTCACCAGGGATGCGCTGTGGTCGATATATCCCATATAAGTGCATTCCCTGCGTGGCATGTGATGCACCAACGTTTTTTTTTTTTGCACTTTTAACTACATCCAACGTGTTTCCCCACGTAATGAAAAACGCGCCGCACAAACATCGGGGGTCGTTGAAAGGAAGTGCGATCGTTTGGTACTGCATTAACAGAGGAGAAACCAATGGAAAGAAAGTAATTTGTTTATGAGAAAAAATGGCGGAGGAAAGGCGTATACTGCCAGCGCACACCCCTGTAAATAAAACGTAACTGTGCGCAAACCAGCTTGGAAACACAAGTAATTTATCCCCTTTAAATATGCGTAAATGTGTGTGGGAGCAAGATGACGTCAATTGGTAAATGAAGAGAGTGTTCAAACATCATTGGCACTTCCCGCTGCTAAGGTTGCTGTGGAAGAGTCTAGCCAGATGGACTGGGGAAGTTCAGCACCCACTTGAGT
>NW_027124572.1:0-775 GCF_001457755.1 Trypanosoma equiperdum | reverse complement strand
GGAAATGGAAGAAATAAACCGTCCAAAAAGTCTGACAGCCGCTGGTTTTCGAGGCGCCTGTTGTTTGAAAAGTTCCCTTCGAGTAGTGTGTTCAAACAGTTCATCCAGCCACCCAATCGTGTTTAACAGTGCTTTGGGAAGAAAAACGGGAAGTTGAGTAACTGGTGATACTCCACTTGGACTGATGGAAGGCATACCCCCGAAAGAAGGTTCACATGCATATCTCAAAAAAAAAAAATCCCTCTTTCACGTAAGGTTAAGCTGCAGCTCTTACGGTTGCTTCCAGAATTTGAGGAATACTGCGGCACATCACCTTGTGGAGTACCGTGGGTTACGCGGTGTTGCCGCCTCGCAGTAGGAGATGCCTTAAATAAGGAAGGAAGGAAGTACAGATGGAAACGAAATTTCTTTGTGGCGCATGCACACTGCATTGTACTACGAGGCCATACTGCGACAGACGATATTCAGCATGGCAAAACCACCAGTACAACTTGCGACGCAGCCAAACACACATCCAATTCAGGAAGGCCGAAATGGTCTGGCACCACTAATTAATGCAAGTGGAGGATGCCCCCTCAAAAAAATTCTGAGACAAGGCACTGCCTCTATCACGCGTAAGAATAAATTTCATCAAATGCACACAACGTTGTCAGCACCAAAATCGCTGTGAATATGTCCCTGCAACCAACCAAACTAGTAGGGAACCGATCACAGCCACCTTTGAGATGAAAGTTGCACACCGCCCTTATTTTTGTCCAAACTATTTCCCCTTTGA
>NW_027124586.1:3259-3540 GCF_001457755.1 Trypanosoma equiperdum | reverse complement strand
CGTAGCCTCCTCCGCTTATGAACTTGTTTGGCGTTATCCTCAATCCAACTATTGTTGGTGGCGCTAGCCCGCATGGTCCGAGAGCAGCCGCTGTGTCCAGCGTGACGGTGCTTGATGCTGCGACACAACCGACGTTGGTTGCCGAGTTTTTACCTGATTGAGCTGCAATGGTCATGAATTCGGCTATCCTGCCGTTCAGGTATGCTGAGGTTGTTGCTACTTTCCCTGCTTCGACCACTAGATTAGATATTTCTTCGCCTTTCGCCGCTTTTCGTTCTGCT
>NW_027124586.1:2753-3249 GCF_001457755.1 Trypanosoma equiperdum | reverse complement strand
CCTGCCGTTCAGGTATGCTGAGGTTGTTGCTATTTTCCCTGCTTCGACCACTAGGTTAGACATTTGTCCGCTTTTGGCTTGTTTTTGTTCGGCTAGGGCGGCAGCTAGTGGTAGGTACAGCTTTCTTGATTCCGTATCTTGGTTGATGTAAATGTGCAGCTTTAGTTCGGTGATCCGTAGATTGTGTTCTGCGTCTCTGTGCTTTTTGAGCGCTGCTGTTGCGGTCTCTGGCGTTTTGCCTAATTCTTCGTTGATCGTACAGATTGCAGCCTTTGTTTCAGCGCCTAGGGCTTCGCCGTTGTTGGCTGCTGCTTTGCGAGCGCAAATAGTTAGTGCAAAAACGAATATAATTTTTAGTTTCGCGCATCCACTGCATCACTGATTTAAACGAATACCTCTTTCCCACAAAAAATAAAATATAGGACCTTTACCGAAAATAATTATATTTTTCAATAACTGTCTTTATTTAAAAATAAAAAACAGAATCATTATGATA
>NW_027124586.1:2327-2743 GCF_001457755.1 Trypanosoma equiperdum | reverse complement strand
GTTTATCCACTGCATCACTGCTTTAAACGAATGGCTCTTTCCCCCCAAAATCAAATGTAAGACCTTTACCGAAAATAATTATATTTTTCAATAACTGTCTTTATTTAAAAATAAACAACAGAATTATTATGATGTGTAATTTTTTACTATAAATGATTATATTGTTCATGTGTTGAACTTGCATGAATATCGTTTTCACCTCAAAACCCATGGAAACCACGGAAAAGTTTCAACCTATTTTAGGTTTAGGCACTCTGCAGTTTTAATTACAATTTATAAAAATCGACAAAAAGTTCATCTATCCTGCATATCTGCTATCCAGATCCTGTAAATATTTAAAATGCCGCAAATGTTGTTATATCAAAGGATTAAATATTTACGGCCCTACATGGGTGCCATATCATGATATCTGCAGT
>NW_027124586.1:0-2317 GCF_001457755.1 Trypanosoma equiperdum | reverse complement strand
TTTAAAATGCCGCAAATGTTGTTATATCAAAGCATTAAATATTTACCGCCATTCATGGGTGCCATATCATGATATCCGCAGCATTCGGTTTGACTCCTATAACAAAGCAAAGGTGGTTCTTCTGCTGTGCACGATTCGGTTTCTTTTTTGCACCATTTTGTGTGACTGTCCGTTGTCTTCACTTAAAATTGTGTAATTTGCTTCTAGAAAGGGCTTTCATCGCTTCCCTCGCTTTGTTTTGTTAATTCGTGTTGTTATCCGCGTAGTGGTTACAACTCTTATGCTAGTTACTCGTTGCCTGAAAGGTACTGATGTCTTTTTATTATATCAATAGGAAATTGCCGGTGTATAGGCGGTACATTTTTCAATTTCATAGAGACATTCAGTAGTTTCATATGTGGAATTTGTCATTCTTTTCACACCGTTCTTTACTAGGCGCATCATCAGCAGCAACTGCTCCTTGCTTGATTGTGAACAAGGTAGTAACTAGATTTCATCGGCCAGCGCGCAGCGTCTCTTCATGATAGCCATTTGCATAATCTTTCACGTGACTCTTCTTATTGTATTTTTGCTATTAAAAATGCTTGTAATTCATTCTCCCCTCTGCATTTACTTTATAGTAATCTCCCTTATCAACTATGATGATCATTCTACATTTCCCACTGTTTTAAATTCCTCTATTTTTCTTTTTATATTCAGTACAACAACTACCCTAACATTATAATATTATACACACTTACAACACTATTCTATCCTATCCTATTATTATCACTACTTTTAATAATGCCATTACGACCCTAACTAAATTTTTAAAATGAACTCTAAAAAGAAAATAAAAAGTTAAAATAGCACTTATTTTTCATACACTATAACCTTTCTACCGTGCACACATAGGTCACTTTCATACACATTTTACTAAAAGTTGCACATTTTTATCATAAAGTGTTGAAATATATCAAAGTTAAGCAAATATTAGCAAATGCTCTCAAAAAGAAAACCTTTACAAATTTTATAAAGTGGAGAAAAGGTCTTTTAAAATACTAAAATACTACCAAACCCATAAAAGCAGCAGCTATCTGAGTCATTTTCTCATTGACGAGAAAGCTGGAATCTTTGCAAGCATTATTCTCCCATTTGCAGCCAGTAGCTTTCTCACATGGATGCTCCAATTTACCCCTACATTTATCATCTCTTTTTCTTCCGATTTTATTGTCTCCTTAGCTTTGCACACCCCTTCTGTTTCACATTTTCCTTTTCCATTCGCATTTTTGATGGGTCACAATTACCTTTGGGTTTATCTTTACACTCTGCTGCTGGGACATGGGGACTTTGCGCTGTTGATTCTTTTGCCGCGTTTGTCTCCGAGTTTTGGTGGTGTAAGTAGCTAATCGCGCTTCTGCAAGCCTCGCCTGCGATTAATTCTTGTAGTTCTGCGTCTTTGAGGTGGTCTCCGTCCCTGTGCTTGGTTTGTTTTGAGCCTATTGTCGTGATTAAGCCTTTTACGAAGTCCGCCGAGTTTGTGCCGTAGATGTTGTTTAGTGCTCTTGCCAAGCTTCTGCCGTCAAGTTTGGCGCCACCAGTTAGTTCACTTATGGCCGCTATTAGCATCACCTTGCTTTGTAGGTCTTCGCGCTTCAGATTTCTTAAGTCTTCGTGGCTGTGGCTTAGTGCTGAGTTTGCGGTGCATTCGGTCCGTTTTACAGTCGTGGTTTTCGGCAACAGCTCCTTACCGCCGTCACCGTCGGCGCGGCAGCAGTTACTGCTGCTGCTGGTTTCACGGTGGCAAACAGTTTTCTTTTTGTCAGAGCAAAGCTTATTAAGCCGGGTGTACTGTCGCCTGAGAAGCCCCGGATCTGGCCGCTGCTGTACCACTGAGGGCCGCCACCTCCTGTGCATGTGTAGGTAAGTGCCGGTGTCAGTGATGCTTCTGGCGTCATCGTGTCGTCCGAGAGAAGCGCTACCTTTTTTCCGGTCGGTTTGCCGATTGTGTGCTGTTCTTCTATTTTTTCCAATGTTTTTTAGCTTGCAGTCGCCGTTGGGGGCGGCAGTGAGTGTGATTGGCGCTGAGATCGGATTGGCGTTGCTTCCGTGCCCGCTGCTCGTATCGGGGTCTTGTGGGTTGGCAAAAGCTACAGACGCTACTTAGTTGTTCGCAGCCTGTGCCCCTGCTCTGCACTACGGTTGTTCCGAACGCGGCCAAAGCTTGAAAAGCAACTTTTTGTTCCCGGCTTCCTTCAGTGCCTGAAGTTGTTAGAAGCTAGTTAGCTGTTGGTTCGCTGCCATTACAACCCTGGCGATGCCGGCCACCTCAACGTGG
>NW_027124570.1:18515-22260 GCF_001457755.1 Trypanosoma equiperdum | reverse complement strand
GTCCCAAGAGACTTCGACGCAGCAGTCCACGAGAGGGAAGTGCCAAAAAGGATTGGCGCGGCACCTTCAGTGTCGTATACGCAACCTCGCGCGTTTCCTGTGAAGCAAACAACCTCCTCTGGTAACGCTATGCGTGTCTCACCTAAGGTTGGGAGGCCGTTGGGAACTGC
The DNA here is from genome assembly GCF_001457755.1 of Trypanosoma equiperdum. Lineage (NCBI taxonomy): Eukaryota > Euglenozoa > Kinetoplastea > Trypanosomatida > Trypanosomatidae > Trypanosoma > Trypanosoma equiperdum. Next base: position 22,090 of record NW_027124570.1, on the reverse strand, counting down.
AGCTGAAGCGAAGAAGTTACGAACCCCACCAAAGTTAGTTGGAGGTGACGTGAAAAATGCAGTGCGTGGAGCTGGACTTGCGGGGAACCTGGCGGTAGAGGAACCGGTTGAGGCCATTGAAGCTAAGAAGTGGAAGGATGATGAGACGGGAATGGAGTCGGATGTTGTTACCTCAACTATAAGCCAAGCACGAACCCCCATTTCGCAAAGGAAAGCTCCTTCCAGGGCGGTGTCTGCCATGAAGCAAACTGTCCCTAGAAGCGCAGTAACTGGGCACCATGTCAATTCCCGCGTCAGAAACGCACCCGTGGGTGGCATACCGTGCGATGCAGCAGTGGTGGAAGAGAAGCGTGAGTGGAGTGTATACCATTTTAGGCCAAGTGAAATTCACCCCGTGGCGAACGATCGGGAGGAAACACCGCCGTCAGTGGGAAGTCGTGTAAAAGGTGCTCTCGTTACAGAGCGTTTAAGCGGTTCTAGTTCCACCTCCATCCCGAATTCGACAACAACCCTTAATGGTGGTGCCAAGAAGGCGGAAGCTCTGATTAGGTATAGACAACTACGCGAAGAAAAGCAAAGAGCTCTTAAGGCTGCTGTTCAGAAACGAATTAGTAAGTAGAGTACTTGAATGCCTTATATCGTGCTTGTACTATTTCTGATCCCCTCTGTAGCATTCACTATCATCACGTTGCAAGGTACATGTTACCCGTATGTTTGTACGAGTAATATATGTGCATTCAGATACAACCGTTGCGGATGTACCAATTGTCGACGAAAGATTTCGTTAGTAATTCTATACCATTTTTTTCCTTTTTTTTTCGGAGTGGTGTTGGTCATGCTGTCTCTTTTTCCGTTTGTGTGTGTTGTGTATGCCTTAAAACAAGGTGTGGTGGTTTTTGTGGAAGCAGAGTGCTTTAACGCTCTCGCGTTTTCTTGTACGCGCCACTTCGGTATTTTCGTTTTGTTTGCCTTTGTTTGTTTTCCCTCTTCTCTTTTTCACTTTTTTTGTTTCAGTTATAAAAATAATTTTTTTTTTCAATATTCCCTCACCGTTTATTGATATATGGTAGCTTCCACAATGCTTTGAAGGTTGTGAAGGGGGTTAACTAGGGGCTGCTTAAGGTTGTACGCAGAGTGATTTAAAAAAGATAATAAATTGTGAAAAGGGGGACGCGGTTGTGCGTGTCACCCCGATTTAAAGATTTCACATACATACCACCACTTAAGGAGTGAGTACATCAGGGAAAAGGGACTCAAGCGAATTGCGGGTAAGGTGCCTCTCACGTGACGTTGTTAGATGCTGCTGGTGTCGCTACTGTTAGGATATCTACACGACCTCTCGCTATTGTTCAATTTGGTTATTTTACTTCGTTTTCTTTTGTCCGAGTTGTCGGGATTCGTTGCATTCTTCTTAACAGTGGATATTCTGTTGTATTTTTTAACTTTCCTGGCGTTTTCATTAGTTTCGCTGCTTTCCTTTAAAATTTTTTTTGTGCACCTGGAACGGCTAGTTTGCTCATATACATTTTTGTGACTGTAGCTGTGTTTGTCTGAAGTTCTAGCTGACACTCAACGGGGATTTTTATTGATATTGTAGAGAGAATTCATGTCGTCCACGCCCGAGGTTGCGGATGCGCTCTTCCACGTGCGAAAAACGGGATTCGTAGATGAAACCATGACGCAGGTGCTTGAGCAGCTTTTTGACTGCCCGCAGCATGGAAGGGTGTTGGAGACCTATATGAGGGGAAGGCACGAGGACATCTGCATGGTGCTGATCAAAACGCTTGCAACTACGCATAATAAAAGCACTCTTGGTGTTCTGTTGCGGTTGTTTGCGGATCTCGCTCGATCGTCAACCGTAATGGGAAAGACGCTGGGACTGTGTTCATCAGTGCTGGTAGACCAGGAAGACCCCGTTCAGATGTTCCTTTACCTCGCCACCACACACAGTCGCGACCGAATGATTTCAGACCCCGCCCTGTATTTAGCTGCGACGACGTTGCGGTATGCCGATCCGAAGCTTAATGAGGAGTCGTTGGAGCGTTTCTTTGCTATTGTGAACGAGTCCCTTTCGGTTAACCCGTTACAGGTTGAAGCGGTTAGCTTTACAGTTCATAACTGCGCGATTATGGCCCACGCGAAAGCGCTACGCCACTACTTCTTTGACAACAAACTGGTGCAATACTTTCCACGGCTTCTTACTGACACCATAGGCGATGATGCAGCGAGTCTTGTTCAGTTGACATACGAGGTGCTGGTTGTGACGTGGTTACTCTCCTATGAGGTTGACGGGGTCGTCTCCCTGCAGGAACACAAGATGTTGCCACATATTCACCGTGTTATACAACGTATGCAAAAAGAGAAATGTATCCGCGTCGCGTTGATGGTCCTTTGGAATTTCGTGCAGGCGGAGCGCCAGTACATGGACGCAGTGACCAATCCTTCCGACGCCACATGGGTTTCGGACGAAATATTTAAACTTGCGCGAGTGAATGGAGGAAAGGGTCCCTCCTTTATTGCTGAGATGGTGGGTGTTGGAATGTTGAAGACGCTAACTCAGCTTGCTCGCCGTAAGTTTGGTGACGAGGATATAAGTGAACTCATACAAGACTTGCTGAATGTGCTTGAAAACAGCATGGAAACCTTAACTAGCTTCTCGGAATACCGTGGTGAAGTACTTAGCGGGTCTCTTGAGTGGACTCCAGTGCACACCTGTGCGAAATTTTGGCAGAGCAATATTATGCAGTTTGAGAAAAACGGCTATGAGGTGCTGGAGGCATTGGGTAATATAATTATGAATTCCACCAACAGCCTTACTCTCGCTGTTGCATGCCATGACATTGGTGAGATTGTCCGGCATCACCCAACAGGCCGTGCGCTGCTGCAGTTACCGCAGTTGGAAGGTGTCATGGCTCGTGTTATGGAGCTGATGTCACACGAGACTCCTGAGGTAGCCAAAAATGCCCTTCTCTCAGTACAGAAGATTATGGTTCAACGGTGGGAGTGCATTTAAATTCGGTTCCACGGGGGTTTGGAGGTGGGCAAGGAAAGCTCACGTAAGGGATGAAAATAAGACCCACCGGGGATTGAAGGTATATGGCTTCGTTTGGTGGTGCAGCGATATTTATGAAGTTGTGATGTGGAAGGGGAGCGCCGGTATACATATATGATATGTATACAAAAGCGTATATATATGTGTGTGTCCCTTCTATTTTCTTTCACAACAGAAGACTCTCTTTACGCTCTTTTTTGGTGTGATTCGTCCTCCTCCTTCACTCAGTGGTGTGCTAATGAGGGATGGAGACGGTCCTACGTGTGTATTCTTTGCTATTGTTTCATGCTTAACGAAATTTTCATTGGAGGCGCCATAGTTGTTTCCGCCATTGCCCATTTTAGGTACTTTTGGTGCATGTCTTTGCTGAATTTAGGAATAAGTTACAGAACACCCCAACAAAAAGAGGGGTAAAACATTGGGTAGTATTTTAAAAAAGCAGTCGGCGGTTGTGTTTTGTTTTGTTTTCGGTCCCGTCCCATCACTCCAGAAACATCGATTTGCCGCGAAGTGGGAGAGGGGG
>NW_027124570.1:18090-18505 GCF_001457755.1 Trypanosoma equiperdum | reverse complement strand
TTTTTTTTTTTTTTTTGAGCTTCTCCCTCGACCTTCGCCTGATGTCGTTTTGGTTTGCTCATGTGGTGTAAGATAACATTTGTTCCAACGAATTACCCCCTTGTTCATGCGCGCACACTCCCATATTATAATTTGCTTTTGTGGCAGGTTGATTCACCGATGTAGTGTTGAGTGCTGAACCTGAAACGCAGTTCCTGGAGCATACCTTACAGCCTTTCTTTCCCCTTTTTGTTAGTATTTTCTGGTATCCACTGGAAGAAAAGGGAAGATTTAGCTGAAATATTAGGTTTTAATACTAGAGCCGATGTGGGCATGCATTTGCGCATTGTGTAGTTTCCAAGCTTGGAGGGCGGCCTTTATGAGTGTTCTGTTGTATAACAGTTATGTTTTCCCTCTTCCGTCGGTTATGCCTCTT
>NW_027124570.1:12446-18079 GCF_001457755.1 Trypanosoma equiperdum | reverse complement strand
CTCTCTCTCTCTATCTCTCTCTCATCGGATATTGCGTCCATATTTCTAATGTGATCAGGGTACCAGTGAGGAGTTGTAAAACAACGGTTGCACGTTTCCTTGAACATCTGCGTACCAACGTCAGCCAACTTATCATGTTAAAACTCCTTGCGGTAACCGATATTCCTTGACACGTTTTTTTTTCAGAAATACCCTCTCTTTTCCAGCAAGTGTGCGGTTTGTTGGTTTCGTATATGTTGTTATAATGGCGCTTAGTTTCTTCCACGTCATGTGCCCTTGACTCCGGGAGCGAATAGGGCGCCAAAGATTTGATGCGGGTACATTTTAAGTAAACATATCACTAATGCTACGGAGGAAAAGCCGAGGGTCATTTATAGGGAGTATTCGTGTCTTCATGCAAAACAGGTATCAGCCGTGGTCGATTTAATCACCATGTTTACTGAACTTGGCATATTGTTACATGTTTTTTTTTTGTGAACAGCACGCTCATGTCACTATTTACGGCCCCAGGTAGCGGTGCGCCCTTGACATTAGTTGCTGAAGCACCAGTCTTCTTACTATCTTACTCCTCTTCCTTTTGCTTCCCTTTTCCTTTTTATAACAATCAAAATATAGGAAAAGTCGAACCTGAGGACACGAACGTGGGATGAGCTGCGAAAGCAACGGAGATATTGCTCAACCAGTGGTAGAAAAGGTTTCGAGACTGATAATACGTGACATTGACGTAGAGAATTTCAAATCGTACGCGGGAAAGCACCGCATCGGACCGTTTCATAAGACATTTGCGACGGTTGTTGGACCTAATGGCTCCGGAAAGTCTAACGTTATTGATGCAATGCTCTTCGTGTTTGGAAAGAATGCGAGGAAGATCCGTTTGGAGAAACTCTCTGAACTTATTCATACCTCTGCGGCGCATCCAAATTTCACATATGCCTCAGTAACAGTGCATTTTGTACGCTTACGCGAGAGTGCAGAACAGCAACGGGACCCGAACCAACGTGAGGAAATCCCAAACAGTGTACTTTCCATTAAGAGGGAGGTGTATAAAACCGGTGCCTCTCAATATTTCATTCAAGGCACCAGAACAACACAACGGGAGGTCGTGGAGACGCTCATCAAAGAGGGTGTAGACCTGGAACACAACCGGTTTCTTATTCTTCAAGGTGAAGTGGAGCAAATTGCGCTCATGAAACCTAAAGCAGAGCGTGAGGGTGAGGAGGGTTTACTTGAGTACCTTGATGACCTTATAGGAACTAACGACTTTGCACAGTGCATATCAGAGGCGACACGGGAAGCGGAAGCGGCGCAACAACAGCGTTTAGACGCCTTGGATCGCGAGCGTAAGCTACGCGCTGAACGGGAGGCGCTAGACTCCGCCAAGAATAGTGCGATAGAATTCGTCAAGAAAGACAATTTACAACAAAAGACGTTGATTGTACTCTGCCAGCTGAGGATGCAAGTTGTCGAAGAGAAGCTCGCTGAACCCCGTCGTCTTCTGAAAGAAATAGACAACCGTGTCGAAAAATTGAAGGTGACTGTGGATGAAAAAATGGCGGAGAAGTCAGCTGCTGAGGATGAGCTTCACAAACGGAAGAAAGAACTCGCTGAAGCAACGAAGGAGCGTGACGCAGCCCGTACAAAAAGAGACGTTGCTCAGAAGGAGGTGGATCGTTTGAAATCCGGGGCCGATGAGCAGTCGAAGTCAAGGAAAGAAAAGGAAAAACAAATAAAAGATGCTGCAAGCGACATGCAAAAGGCTCAACTACAACAACAGGACGCGGATCGAGAGGCTGCCATCCATCAGCAGAATCTCAATGAAGCGCGAGAACAAGTAGAAAAACTTCAGAAAGATTATGACGTCGCAACAGAGAGGTTTGTTAGCATCTTCACGCCACTTCGCCAGGAGCTAGATAAGAAGAAGGCTGATTTTGCCCCATATGAAAAAGCTCTGGTGGAAGCAAAGGAGCAACTTGATACGACCCAAAACCGCTTACAATTACTTGATGTTTCGGGGACGAAGCGGCAGGAACAGTTACATAACATTGCCTCTGCGTTACAATGTAACATGCGGCGTATTGAAGAAGTGGAGAGGCTCTTGAAAGGAGCTGATCCCAATAAATACAACGCGGAGCTAAAGGGTCTTCAAGAAACCCTTGCAAAAGCAGCAGAAAAGAAACACAGCATAAATGCTTCTATACAGGATATCAAGAATTCCTTTAGCGAAGGTGAAAGCGATGATCGGGCCGTTAGATTTCTTCTTCTGCAGCGCTCGCTCAAGGGCTACTATGGCACACTAAGACAACTTGGTCGCATTGATGACGCATACGATGTTGCAGCTGGTGTGGCAAGCAACGCGTGGTCTTATCACGTGGTGGAAGATCGGGAGACGGCAGCCAAAGCCCTCGAGTTGCTGCGCACGCATGACATTGGACGTGCCACAATGATTGTACTGAAGGAAATCGAACGGCAAATTGGAAACCGAATGGAAACACCCTTCACTTCACCAACCCCAAAGGCAAAGCGCTTGTTTGATCTTATTACCCCTGTCAATGACCGGTTCCGTATTGCCTTCTATCAGGCTTTAGGGAATACACTTGTGGTATCTGGTCTTACTGAGGCGCGTGAGGTGGCCTTTGGTGGTCCTCAACGTTATCGTGTCGTAACGCTTCGTGGAGAGTTGGCAGAGCCCGGTGGGTCCTTAACGGGAGGCGGTAACACGCCACGTGGGGCGGGGCTGAAGGCAGCTCGACTTCCGGTAGACAAGGAGGCGGTGCGCGCAACTCTTCAAAACTTGCAAGCAGAGCTGGTGGAAGCGGCTCAAGCCGAGTGCGACGCCCAGAGTAGAATACATGAACTACGCGAAAAGCAGCGGCACCTCAATCCTGCTCAGATATCGCAACTTCATGTGGAATTAAACACGCTTCGTGTCACCGTGGAAGCGGATTCGCAGCGCCAGGCTCGGATAGAGCGGGAAATTAGGGAGGCTTCGCAAGAGAACGAGAGGAAACGGAGGGCGCTGGAGTGTGCTGTCGAGGAAGCAGAAAGACAGCTTGGTGCCGCAGAGAAGTCTCATATCAAGCACCGTAGTGCACTGGAAGAACTCGAAAACAAAATTGACAACGTTGGTGGACTTGAATACAAGGCGCTATGCCAGAACCTGAAGACCCAACAGGAACGGGTGGAGGCAGAAGACAAGGCCCTGCGGGAATGTCGGCGATTATCACAGCGTCTCCGTGCGACGCAAGAACGCAAAGAGCGAGATATTGCGCAATACAACGAAGATCTTAATCGCATTCTTGCTGAGTCTTCTGGTGAGTTGGAGGCGGCGCTTGTGACGGCGAAGGAAATAGCGGAGGAGGTTACGCGGGCATTCAAAGGGGCAGAGATGAGGTTTAACGACGCCCAGTTGGCTCTGGAAGGTGCAAAGGCAGCTGTACCAGTGGCACATAAGGCTTTGGTTGAGGCTCAGAGACGGTTAGACGATGAGGACCGATTTCGACAGATAGAAGTGGCTAAAATGGCTGATGCTTTGCAAGAGTTGGCGAAGTTTGAGCAGAAGATTGATGGTTGTGAAGAAAAAATTAGGGAAAACGTAGATTTTTATGGCATAGAAACTCTAGACCTCAAAGATAATGAAGAAGAAAGAAGAGACGAGGACGAAGAGAATGACGCAGTAAATGCAAACGATGAGTCTGCTTCTCAGGACGCGGAGGGGGATGGTCGTAGTGATAACGGCGCAGACGATGTTCTCTCTCAGGACCGCGAAGAGGAGAAGGTGGATGTGAGGAACATGACTTTTCGACTTTCGGCAGAGCAACTGTTGAACTACAATTACGACGAATGTGTGCATAAAGCAAAACTACTGAGTGAAGAAGCCAAGAGGTTGAATAATATGATCGACTTCCGTGCGGTTCGGCTGTGGCGTGAGCGCGATGCTGAGCACCGCAAGGGGAAGGCTGAATATCTTCGAATAAGGGAAATATCAGATGCGGCCGACCAGCGGTTGCAAAAGTTGAAGGATGAACGCAGGGACTGTTTTATGGCGTGTTTTGTTCGTGTTCAAAATCGTTTGCGTGAAGTTTACCAACTGCTTACACACGGTGGTGACGCGGACTTGGAACTTGTTGATGCAAATGATCCCTTTGAAGGAATTCAGTTTGTTGTTCGACCCCCGAAAAAGTCATGGAAGCAGATTTCCAACCTCTCTGGTGGTGAAAAGACTCTGTCGAGCTTAGCACTTATTTTCGCGCTGCACGACATTAAACCGACACCGATTTATGTCATGGATGAAATAGACGCCGCACTGGACTTCCGCAACGTTTCCATTGTTGCAAACTACATCCTTCGTCAAGCCAGTGGTGCGCAGTTTATCATCATTTCTCTCCGAAACAACATGTTTGAAATGGCTCATCAGCTCGTTGGTGTTTTCAAACGGTCAGATGTGGCTCGTACGGTGGGTATAAATCCAGTCGTTTTTCAGCAAAAGGTGTTGAGTGTTCTTCAGGAACGCAAACGCAAAAGGACGGGTTCAACAGGAGATGTGCAAATTAAAGTAGAAGATAAAGTTGCATGTAACAACGAAGCCGCTGACATCCTCGTAAGCAGCAGAAGTGCCAGCAGGTGCAGGTCTTCAGTGCCGAGAGCCAAAACAACACCAAAGTCTTCCCAAAAGGGTAGTGGAAAAACTCCGAGGAATTGTGGGGTTGCCGCAAATGGAGTTCGTTTGAAGGTAGAGGAAGATGCCTAATACCCACTTCTACAGTTTCCTTTCCTTTTTTTTTCGTTGTGTCACACGTTAACAAATGTTCATTTACAAATGCAGCAGGGTCTCCTCATTTTTCTTTTCTTTAACTCTCTTTCTCTCTCTCTCTCTCTTGCAGCACTGGGACTCATCTTGATAATTTGTTTGGGATTCCCTTTACACATCGTTAATAACTCGACTGTTGGCGAGATACTGATGGGAAAAAGAAAATGCAAGTGCGTCGCTGCATAATTTATAGAGCTTCCTTTAGTTGCTTCTTTTCTTTTTTGTATGTTTATTCCCTCTTTATTGCATGCCTGAGTACTGCATTGGTGTTTTTTTTGTTGGTTGAAAAATAATTTTCTGTGGTGAGCAAATACTTATTAATATATGTCGTCCGAATTGTCCTTACCCTCCCCGGGATTTGTTGGTGAGAGTTTTTTATTTGTGTCCAACCTCTTTTGTTCCCTTTTCTCTTAACACTTATGGTACCCGCACGCGCATGCAATGTTTGTAGCTGTCGTGTCCATGTTTTTAAAAAAGAAAAGGGAAAAGGAAGAAATGGTTAGTAAATCATAGGGAGTAGTGATCCAGTGGCTCGTAGCTTCTTCTACATGACATTGTTTATATACTCACACACAATTTCTTCAACCCTTCTCCGTCTTTTACTTTTTTTTGTTGTTCTCTTTGTTTTTTTCTTCTCTTCTTAATTTTTAGCGTGGTTTCACTTTGTTTCCTTTACTGTAGTGTTCCGCCATTTTTTTCCCCTGCTTTCATGTACTTAATGTTGCGTTTTTATCATCAATGCATTTTACTTGGTTGCGGTGCCAACTTGCTCTTCTTCTTTTTCTCCCTTTTTTCTCCTTCTTCTTCATAATTTACTGTTCCTGAT
>NW_027124570.1:9610-12432 GCF_001457755.1 Trypanosoma equiperdum | reverse complement strand
AAAAAATCATTAGTGCATGGTTTATTTGGAGATAGCTTTATAAGCAATCTCGTATTTTTGTACGTAGAAGTCAAGTTGAAGCTATAATAAATCCGTTCGGTTTCTTCCCTTTTATTTTTATTTTTGTCTGGTTTCTTCCAGTCCGCAGCACCTTACTGCTTTGAGTTTGTTTGCGCGTGTATTTTGCACCTGCTTCCGTTAAGGGTACGCAGGGCCTTTACACGTGTATAAGGGACTTGAAGAAGCGGAGAAAAAAAATAAAAATAAAAAAAGAAGAAGCTTCCAAAATAATTTCTATTTAATAACAAAAAGGAAAAAAAACGGACAGATTGCAGAAGCGAAGAGAATAGGGAGCTGTAGAGCGGAAGGATCAGGATAATTTCAAGATGTTAAATAGCTGTTTGTGCAAAATCTTCATGTTTGTCCGGTTTCTGGTACTCATTGTTTTCGCATTATGTACCAACATCTTGAGTGCTGGCGCGAAGGAATGCAAACTGATGGGAGAAATGGAAGCGTGGAAACATGATGGTGGCTCTTTTATTCATGACGAGAAATCCGGAACGTGGCATGAATTAAACAGCGACGGGGAAAGTGTTGCATCTTTCGTAGAATTCACTCGTAAAGATGATACCGTTGTCTTACGCGATGAGAGCCGGCACCTGTTTTTACTTCTGCGACCCGATCTTGCTGCAATTATGAATAATGGGGACGATAACTTCCAACCGCTTTTTCAGGGACGCTTCGTCAGCTCAGTGAGTTGTGCATGAGGCAAAGCGAAGGAAGTGATGTGGTAGTGAATTTTATATTTTCCTGCATGGTTGGCTCCTCCTTAACTGAACTTCTTCTTCATATGTTTACACATTATGCAGTCATGTCTTATGTGTAGTTCTTCCAGCTGCTTTTATATGGACTCAAATTCACAACCGCATCGCTTTGTTTCTCGCTTTCCCCGTGCGTTTTGGTGGTCGCTGCTTGTAACTTATTTGATGTGTTTTGTTCCCTTCAATCCGTTGCTCTGTTTTGCTTTTTTGTTTTGTTTTAACTGAGTGTCAACCTTTCTTTTCGTACTTCTGATCCCCTTCGAACGATCTGCCTCCTTTTTTTTTCTCCCGTCTTTCGTCCTCTGCCCGTTTTTTTAAAAAATGCCTCCATTATTTTTCGGTCGAAATATTTCAAATCATTGAATAAAGAAAGGAAGGACGAGCACAAAGGAAAAGAAAAAAGAAAAAAAGGCGCGAAAAGGCAAGACTAAGTGAGTTTCAGATACTTTTATGTATGAGTTACCGCAGCGAAAATTTATTCAAAGAGTCGCAGCCAATATTTTTTTGCGTGTGAAGAACCCATTGCGGTTGCACTTATTTGTAGTGCAGCAACATTTTACACTTTACCGAAAGTATCTGATCTGATCTGATCGTTTTATTTTTTCTGTTGTTTTGTGAAGTCGGTATTTATTATTATTATTATTATTTTAGTCTGTAACATAACGCACTGCCGGTGAAGGTGATACAGGGGTAACACATTTCTTTTTTTTTTAGTTGTGGGAGCACTGCAGTCAATAAAGGAGAGAATCGGCAGGAAATTCAATTGCACAAAAGTAAATAAATAAATAATCTTAAATACAAGGTGGCCGTACGTGTTGATCGTTGAGACATTTAAACAAAATATCACAAACAGTTGACGAAAGAGTGAGCAACACGGACGTGACACCTTTCGTCACAAAAAAGAAAAAAACAAGCAAACGACAAACAAAGGACGTGTATAAATGCAGAAATGTTTAGTCATACGTCATGGCAGGCTTAGGTTTCCACTGGGAAATGGGAGTACTAGCCGTTACCTCACAGTTGGCCGCGATTTGCTTCCCCTCATCCCCAGTAACGAAATTTATCATGATCCACCGAAACTCCGTCATCGCCTTGACAGGGACGGGTATCTTTATTTTAAAAGTATTGTCCCACGAGTGACAGTAAGTGCAGCTCTCGATAATCTTAGGCTGCAAATGACCGCATGTGGTTGGACATGTGAGGAGGACCATAAGCGCATGTTGGAGCGTAGTGGCGGTGTGGCATTAGGTTTGCCATTTCCTTCTACAGGGAAGCTTCCACCACCGCAAATAACATACACGGACTCACTTCGAGCTGCGGTGAGCGGTACGAGTGTCATGGCGCTTGTGCGACAAGTGTTTGGTGGAGCAGTTCGTGTGTGGGACATACAGTCTGTACATCTTGCGGCTCCTCAGGAATCCTTTGGATTACGTATGCCAAGTGTATATATGAATAGAGGGACAAAGTTGGCCATCATTGCACTTGTGCCATTACACGACACGCCAATGCACATGGGTACACCAGTTATTGTGAAGGGCAGTAATAGCAGCGACACATATGCTGCGTTACGGAGTTCCTATGGTCAGCACGATGTAGAAGGTGATGATATTTGTGGCGATGGCTGCTACACAGATGACCCTGATGAGTTGCTGCCGTTAGGCAAACAGCTCGGCATAGATGAGGTGACTGGCCGCCGCATAACAGTGGACGTTAACCCATTTCTTTCAGTGGCTGTTGAACCGGGAGATGTTATTCTTTTAACAGTTTATACGATGCATTCCTTTCTCACCAATACAACCGACTGCTGGCGTATCATGACGGAGGCGGTGTGGACTATGGAAGGCGATGATGTTGGTCCTGATCCCCGTTACGTTGGTAGCAATGCACCGGGGCTTAATAAGTGGTATAGCGAGCGTGACAACAGGAAGAAATACCCGCGAACCATAAACGAAGCGAAAAAGGCTTGGGGGTTAGTACCAGATGCCCCATCCACCATATGAA
>NW_027124570.1:6449-9599 GCF_001457755.1 Trypanosoma equiperdum | reverse complement strand
ATGGAGTGGGAATGGATGGGTTTTCTTCACCATGTAGTTTAAACGCGATGCAACTTTGGCTTGCGTTACTCAAGGAGACGTCTCGTATGTTTTACAGGCAATATATGCGTGGTTGCCTCGTCTAGATTGTTTTTGGTGTTTCTTTATATATATATATATATATTTTGGTGGAAGGTGGGGGAGGAAATCATTGTTGGGAAGAAGGGAGGTTAATGGAAGTTCCACCACGTCTCGTCATTTTTGGAAATTTTTTTTTCTTATCGATGCGAAATACCACCGCACTATTTGCCTACGGTGATGGTGTAGTTGTATATTTTCCCCTACTTCCAGATATGCTTGTTTTATTTTACATTTGTGTAGGTAGATAATGATGAAGCTGCTGGACACAGCAGTGATATGACGCAGAGTAAGCGTAAGATAAGGTTAATACGAATTATAATGGTGTTTCGTTGATTTGTGGTTATCAGCAATAAGTTTCTGACGAGTACGAAATTTTGAGAGGTTCCATTGCACTTTTCCTTTTTTTCTTTTGTCTTTTGCATGCTAGTTTTATTTAACCGGTGTAGGTAACGCAACACATTGCAGTGACGAGATTCGTGCATTGTGCTGCCAGTGCACGCGGTGGTTTACATAAGCAAAATAATAACGTTAGCGGAAGAAGAACCAAGAGCGTTTGGAGGCCAACTGACTTTACCAAGTGTGGTGAAAAGGAATAGGCTCAAAGGATATCGTTGTAGTTAACGTAAAAGTGAACATAAGCTTACGTGTATAGTTCAAAGCGCCACTTATCGTTGCGACATGCATCGCCAGCGCCGCCTTGTGCGTGGCCTTCTTTCAAATTCTTCTTCTCAAATGTTGGGATGCCGACCTTTTTTTGGAATGAGTGGAAGGGGCAGCGGTGGTGCCGGGGGTCGTGGGGATTCGGGAAAAGAAGGGGAAGTTGGAGGGAAAGGATGGTCAGGGCTGTTTAGCGGTGCAGGTGGATTGCCACCGGGATTTGACGAACAGAGGTTGAAGGCAGTTCAAGAAATATTTAATAAACAGTCCCCTGAGAAGCAAGCGGAGCTGATGAAAAAGGCACTCGAGTTCCAAAAGGTTTTTGGGAAGGTCCCGGGGATTGGTAAAATGGCGCAGAAAAATATTGAAATGTTGGAGAAGGTGGTGATTAACAACTCCAGCCAGCAGCAACAACAAACACCTCCAAAGGCGAATGGAATCCGCAGCATGTCTGGGGCTGCTGAAAGGGAAAATAAGGCAAAAATAAAGTCGTCTAATGAATCGACAGCAGCCGGCTCCGCGAGAATCTCGGGGGGTGCTGCCGGACCCACCATTGACGAACTGAAGAAAATTAACTTGGGACCCGAGATTGAGGAGCTTTTCGCCGAGCTCTCCTCGATAAGGGCAAAGAAAAATTCTTATCGTAGTAAATTCCTCGCTGCTGAAACAGATCTTGAGAAGTTGAGGAAAGAGGTTGAACAGTTGCGTGAGACAGACGCTAGTCTCCGGTCAAAGCTGCGTCGAGTGGAACAAGATGTTATGCTTCTCAATTCTGAAAACATGGAATTGAAAGAACATGAAAAAGAATGGAGACAGGTAAGGCACAAAAATGAGAAACTGACAGACGCAGTGCAGCGACTTCAACATGATAATGCGGCGCAAGACCGTCAGCTCAGCGAGGCCCTGCAAGTGCAGCTAAAGGAGAAGGATGATATGTTACGGTCGCTGCAACGAAAACTTGACAGACTCAGGAAGCGGGATCCACTTCTTCAATTTTCACTTCTCTGTAGTGACGTGGCACGGCTGTGTGATACTGAACAAAATGCCGCTAAGGATGCAGCTGAGGATGCCTTTAACATGCTGCAGGGAATTCACCAACAGAAGCAAGACGCTGCTTGGAAGTCAGCTATGTTACAGGATGGTGCAGCAGCGAAAGCATTCATGGCAGTGGTCCGCCGTTTTTACTTGAGTCGTGTTCCACATGCAAACTATGATGCGCTTGTTGCGGTGGATGATGCGGAAGCGCTCCGACCTCTTGTGAGTGAAATGGGTTTCACTTTAGAGCATGTGGCTGCCGGTCGTTATGTCATCGTCGCTCCCTCCGGTGAGGTGCCCAAAACTTTTATTGGTCCGTACGGGCTGTGTGCTGCTTTATATCTTGCAGGGAAATCTGTAGAAGGAGAGAAAATGTTTTCCTTTAAACTTACTGTTGTGTATCCACACGTAAGCTCAACTCTGTTTGGAAACACGTGCAGGACGGGGGTGCAGTATGACACGGCGAGGTCTAGCGGACCTGGTGGACAGGCCGTTAACGTTTCGGAGACCCAAATTATCGCAAAGTTGTCTATTGATGGCGATGCGGCTTATACCGCAGAGGCACAAGATTCTCGCAGTGCACTCAACAATCGGGAGGCTGCCACCGAGAAGTTGGCTAAAACAAGGCGTCAGCATTACAACGAACAACTCGCGAAGCAGCACAAGCCGGAAGGGTTAGAACGCGAATTAGTTGCTGTCGTACAGTCCACTCTTAATGGAAACGGTAGTAGTGGAAGTGATGGGATGGTGGGCCCCGTCCCCAAAGAGATTGTTGAGTTGGTAAATGACACTGTTGCCAAGAAATTGCTGCCTGGCGCAGAACTGGGGTTGCTGTACGGTATGTTGTATTTGTTTCGTGAGGCGGCGGCCGCTGCCTCCTCATAGATGGTATCGAATTACTAATATACATTGCGGTGCACACCTGGTCTACGAGGCTTTATTTCAGTTAGCTAACTTTGCAGAGACAGTGATACACTTGTGTGCATGTGCAGAGCTAGTATGAAGTCCTGATGGTCAGTCGAAATGAGATCTGCGCGGGCATATGTGCTCATGCACCGAGCAGATGAGGGAATGGTGCAAGGGGGAAATGCGTTCTGCAACCCAATGTGTATCTGTTTGCATGCGCTTACGGGTCAGTGTTGGCACCGTTAGTACTGGGTGTTGTAACAACTGTTATCATCCTTCAACCGCCTGGTGTTATGTACATCCCTCTCTTTTTCGTTTCGCTTCAGTCGTTGTTTTGCGCCGCGCTTCAAAATTATGCCTGTACCCACCCTCATCCCCTCTGCCGTTACGGAGGAGTGAGGAGCAGGAGGGGATCCTGTTGCTGTTCTATTC
>NW_027124570.1:5516-6439 GCF_001457755.1 Trypanosoma equiperdum | reverse complement strand
TTTTTTTATTTTTACCTTTTCTTTCTTTCCTTCCGTGTATTTACTCTCTGTCTTTTTTTCTTTTTTTTTTGTATGACAAGAAAAATTTAGAGCCCTAACTAATGTATTTTTGCCACGGCTGCCAAAACTTCCACACTGGTATTGGAGCTTCCGAGCAACTGACTCAGTGCCAAGCGTGTCAGTCCCCTTTAATTGAGAGAGTATACAGCCATGGACAAATGAATGAACTCTGTGCTTTATACGGACTGAGACACATAACGATTCATGAGGACAGTGAAGTGGATGAAATTTTGCATCTCCTTCAGTTTTTGCAGTCAGCTGAAGAAAGGGCCGCACGTCATTCGAGTGCCACAAATAACGCTATTGTTGAAGAGCTCATGCGCACATTTGTTAGTGCTGCCGAGGAATCGCGATCCGAACCACCAGAAGCAATGGGCCCTTTTTCATGCCGCATTTGCCTCGATTCGGACGATTTGGATGATATTCAAGTGGCACAACTGCCGTGTCAGCACCGTTATCACGCAAACTGCATTCGGTCATGGCTGCAGAAAAGTTTAGTTTGTCCCTTATGTCGTGCCTCGGTCCTCCCTGCATCCACAGCAGACACGAACACCACAGCATAGCAGAAGAAACAAACAGATATTACAAGCATTCAATGCGTGCGTATATGCATATACATATATTTACTTGATATTTACTTATTCATATCAATGCTGGTATGTGTTTATATATATATATATATGTGTGTGTGTGTGTGCATTACTGTCTTTTTGTTTTTGTCTTTCCACAGTCCGCATCTAGAATTACAGACATGCCTGTGCCCACAAGTGCTATTATTTGCGTCCGCGAAATAAAGGGGAGGGGAACTCTTTTTTTTTTCCCCGCCGTTCGGTTACGTTTTCAACGGTAAATTTTCGTGGGAG
>NW_027124570.1:4925-5506 GCF_001457755.1 Trypanosoma equiperdum | reverse complement strand
GCCCACAAGTGCTATTATTTGCGTCCGCGAAACAAAGGGGAGGGGAACTCTTTTTTTTTTTCCCCCGCCGTTCGGTGACGTTTTCAATGGTAAATTTTCGTGGGAACATATATTTGCGTATTGATGCACGTGTTTGTTTGTGCAAACAAAATATATTTATTTTTACATATTTCTATTCGTATGTCTGTTTGAGTGAAGGGGTTCTTGGCTACATTAATTTAACCTTCTGCTATTTATTATTAATTTTATTATTGTAATTTCAATGTTGAACCTGAAACGATAATAAATTAATATGCAGGGGTGGAAGACAAAGTAATGGTAAGGAAAAAAAAAACAAAAACGGAGGAAAGACATGAAAGAAGGAAACTCCCGGGAACGGTTATATTAGGGTTTTTTTTTCCAACACAGCGGAGTGACTCCCTCTTCCTGAATATGTTGCGACTGTTGTAAATAATTTTTTTCTTTCTTTTTTTGTTGTTTTTTCTACTGTTTTGTTACGTGTTTTACCACTTCGACTTGTTTTGTGTCTGTTTGTCCACGTTATGTTGAGGTTTTTCCATGCCTCGTCTCCCACATGTTTT
>NW_027124570.1:2131-4895 GCF_001457755.1 Trypanosoma equiperdum | reverse complement strand
TTTTTTTTCTCCCCCTTTCGCGCGCCCTTTTTTCCCCTCGTGAGCACATCTTTTGACTCTCTTGCGGGCACACTTGAAGGAATAACTGCATGAAAACGCTGACATTAATGTTAAAATAATTTCAATATTAATGTTGATCACAATGCTAACATTGTGGTGTTATTGTCAAGGGTATTTTTGTATCAAATTTCCCATTAGTTTATTGACAATGTCCAGAAATTTCTTTTATTTGTCATTTTCCCGCTTTCCTTCCTTCCTTCCTTCTTTCTTTTTTTTTTTTTACACCCCCTCCCCCTGATGTTTGCTTGTGAGGTTTATCCGTTAGCTGTGCTATAAACGATCGGAAGAGGTGGAGGTTACGATTATTGTTATTGCTACTATTATTATTATTATTTCCGTTATTATTATTATTTCCATCATTATTATTATTATTACTGTCATTATTATTATTGTTATTGTCACTGCTGATGTTACTGTTATTGTTTTTTTTTCTTTTTTGGTTCTTGATACAACCGCGGACACTCCTCTGCAGTTGTTTGCCAAAAAAAAAAAAAACAACAACAACGAAGAAAAGCATTCTGAAATCCAACTCAATCTTGCTTACACCGTGTTTCCTCTTCCTTTCTTAAAAAATATTTTGAGGTGTTTCGGTGTTTGTGCATCGTATCATTAAAAGGAAAACAACCATATTTCTAAGATAAGGAGAAAAACATTAATTTAGTGTATTTAGTTTACTTTCCCATTATCTTTATTACATTTTGCTTTTAGGCGGGGGTGGGAAAAGAAATTGTGCAGTCCATTTCTTTCTTTTTCTGTTTACCGTTCAGTTTATTATATATATATATATATATTTTTTTTTTCCCTCCCCTCCCCCATCATGCAGGGAGGAACAAAAATATATGGCGGGGTCGTGGTCCGACTGACGGATCGGTTACTGCTCTGTAAAGCTCCGGGTTTTACCACCAGCGACTTTTCCATTCCGGAACTCATGTGGGCGGAACTTGTCAGTAAATGTGCCGCACCTAATATGCGTACTAGTTCTACTATGATGGCTAATAATGCCACTTCTAGTGGTTCTGCAGCTCCACAACTTTCTTACCATATTTGTACTGATAATGAACTTGCCTTCGCTATTTTATCAGATATGGGGCTTACACGCCATAAGGCGCATGCCACATTGGATGAGGCATCCAAAACATTTCGGAAGATGTTCGTTGAGAGCGTGGCGTCGTTTACTCCCAAAGCAGTGGAGGTGTTTGTAAAACCCTACCGTGATTTATTGCTCCGCTCCAGTGATGGGGGTTCATCAGATGATAAGGTAAATAAAGTTAAAAAAGCTGTGGATGAGGTTAAGGAAATTGCTCTCGATAATGTAGAACGTGTCATGCAACGTGGACAACGGATTGATGATATTGTTCGCTCTACAGAGGATTTGCAGCTTCAGGCGCAAGGTTTCCAGCGAAGTAGTCGTGATCTCCGCCAACAAATGTGGTGGAGTTCAGTCAAGGGGAAGTTATTGATTGCAGGTGTGGCTCTTTTTTTTATTTTAATTGTGGTATTCGTTTTTGTAGGTGGAAAAAAAGAGGAAAAGAAGTAATTTTCTTTTTGTTTACCCCTCCTCTTTTTTTTTATTTTTAAACCTTCATTCCTACAAGTACCAACATACACCCCAACGGGAATGTGCGCTTCATACAAACATGAAAAAAAAAGGAGAACAAACAAACAAACAAAAGAGATATTTTCTCTACTGAAAAGCAAAAAAAAAAGAAATAAGAAATAAGAAGTGATGATAGCGGCTGTGGAAGGTTGGTAAAAATGAACTGCAGGTGGTTTGGCCTTTTTTTTTTTCTCCTCCTTTTGGTGTTGTTTTTCTTTCTTTGATTATTTGCTTGAAATAATATTGTGAATATGTGCCTACGAAGCACTGAGGGTGGGGAGCAAAAAAAAAAAAGAGAGAGAGAGAGGGAGAGAGAAAGGCGGGAAGAGAAGAAAGTGACAGTAAAGGATGAGGAAACAAAAAAAAAATGAGGTTAAAAAGAAAAAGAAAAATAAAATAAAATAGAATAATAACATGGTGGATGGGTTTTATAACCAATTGGAAAGGGTCTCATACAAAAATGAAAAAAAAAGGAGGTAGAAGAAGAAAGAAGAAGAAAGAGGAGGAGGAGGAGGGAAAAACAAAACAAAGAAAAAGTGTTGAAGTAGTGGTATATAAACTGCTGTGGAATTATACCCGTATGTGACAAAAACTGTTCATGCTTTCTCTTCATTTTCCCTCAGTTTTCTGTTTGTTTGTTTGTTTGTTTTTGTTATTCACTGCGGCCGTTTAGTTATGTCTGGGAGTTTCCATGCTTAGGTTTGCATCAACGTATGACTAAAAGAAAGAAAAAAAAGAAAATGAGTTGCAGAGGGAGAGAGAAAGAGAAGAGTGTGTGTGTGAGAGAGAGAAAGAGAAAAAAAAAAAAGAAGGACTTCACGTGCACACACACACACACACACAAAAAGAATTGAAAAATTATTCACCGAGGCACTTTATTTATTATCTCAGATCTCGACTGTCGTTCGGTCGTTGGACATTTCCTTTTCCCTCTCAATTTTTATTACGTTACTAAATTAATTTTTTTTTCCCCCATCCCCTCCCCTCTTTTTCGTTGAACGATGTTGTTAGTGCTCTTTTGTCGTCGTTGTTGCTAATCTTCCTTCCGCAACCCGAATACCTCCCGTGTGCCTCAGGCATTTGCTTTTGTCTGCCACATATCTATTT
>NW_027124570.1:0-2007 GCF_001457755.1 Trypanosoma equiperdum | reverse complement strand
TTATTATTATTATTACTATTGTCATCATCATCATCATCAATCTTGTTTTATCCTTTACACCATTAGAAGGAAACCGTGTACCCTCCGTGCAACCCCCCGTTGCAACCGCCAGTATTTAATGCATCCGGAAATTGAAGCACTCAAGCGACGTAATCGCGCCGCGGGAAAACGGCTGGTGCCTATTGAACCTGATCATACCAACAGGCAATCGCGTTCCACTTCCTGCAGTGTGAGGCGTAATGGTTCCATTTCTTCACTTACCGCTCGAACCCCTCAAAGTCTCGAACAATCTGCTGAGCGAGTTCATGAGGAACGCAGACAAGTTAGCAGTTTAACATCGCGGTTTACAGCAACAGCACCCATTTCCGTCAACAAATCGTATAACAATAGGAATGATGGAATGTACACGGTGGCTAATGGCCGTATGGGGCAGAAACCTCAGTTATCCATTCCAAGAGTACCAGCAAGGCCACCTGTGGGTGTTCGTGGTAAAACTCGCAATAATTTAGGAAGTTTTGTTAGAACCCCGACCAATGGAGAAGATCCCGTTGCGTGTGTGAGTGGCCCCGCTGTGGCAAATGTGTCGAAGGTTGGAAATAAAATATCTCCGGAAATGTGTCACATGCCATCTAGTGGGGGCCTCTCCAGTACTTCTGTGCACCCAGCGGAAAAAGACGTAATTGAAGAAGAGTACCGACAACACGTGGAAGAAAGCATAAATGACGGAGATGAGGTATCTTCTCTTGGGGGCCATCTTGCCAAGCATGAGTTTAAGTCTGTACCAGATCATATTCGTAGGATGCTGGAAGGAGATAGAATAGAAGAACCGTATACAACAAAGCTTTGGGAACAGATAAATACGGACGAGGGGCGACGAACTAATGGCTATTACGAATGCATCCGCTGCGGTATGCCTTTGGTGTCACCTAAGCACCAAATACGTTTTTTCACGCGCGGTATTGCAGCGTTTTCGCTTATGCATTGGGACGGCGTGGAGGTGCGTGTTGGAGGCGTTGCTTCTTCAAACAACAAATCGAAGAGTCGCGGCACCTCAGAGGCACTTCAGTTGCAGGTGCGTTGTAAATGTTGCTCAGGTTTTGTTGGCATTCTTGTGCCCGATCCAGAAGGGGAACCCCGCAATATATTTGTTGTGAACAGTTGCTGTTTGAGTTACGTGAAGGATAAAACAACACGGTGTAAACTCAGTAAACCGTGTGGTGCTCACGGAGATGACGGTGATGGAAGCGGAATGAAGCGATTAAATAGCCGAAACAGCAGGGCCTCTGAAGGTGACGTAGAGATAGATTTCAATGACCCAGATATATTCGAGATTGATTAATTGTGAAAGAATGAAGGCGCGAGCGTCCAACTGTTTGATGCGCGTGTTCACTATGGTAGCGAACGGTACAGATTAAAAATGAGCAGGAAAGAGGAGGGAGGGGAGGAAAAAAAAAACAAAAAGGGAACGTGAGGAACCGGGGGGGGGGCAGAAGGCGAAGGTTGTGGCACTTCACTCCCGTTCCACTTCCTTCTCTACGGGCGCGTTATTTTAAATGTCTCTTCCCATCGCTTCTTTTCCCTTCCTTCATTTTTCCTTTTAAGGATTTCTCTCAGCTATGACCTTCATTGGACAGAGGAGGGAAAGAAAATAAAGAAAATGGAGTGGCAAGTATTATGCTGCGCTTTCTCTCACTATTATCACTGCCCTTTTATTTATATATTTTATTTATATAAATACTTTTACGAGTTTTTACTTCATAGATGAAAATGCACTTCACCCGTTAACACGTAAAAACCAAGTATTGGAGGAATAGAAGGAAGAAATGAAGTTACTTCCGTATGGGTTTGTTAGGTTTTCTCTGTTACTTGTCCTCCTCTTGTTTTTCTCCCCTATCTTTTGCATTTGCAGGAGAGAGAAAGAGAAATAAAAGGCAGGAAACCAATGAAGGAGAAAAACAAGGGCATGCATACCTCGGTTGTTGTTGTTGTTGTTGTTGTTGTTGTTGT